>NW_007743128.1:0-19738 GCF_000696425.1 Galeopterus variegatus | reverse complement strand
TTCCATTTCCTCCAGTATTGACAGCCATCTGGGCTATGCCTCCGCCTGAGAACAGAATCCCAGTGCTGCTTTCTCTCACAAGCTGCCCTTGGTTGCAGGTGACTCTGGAAGATCTGAGGGGAGGTCATAAACTCAATGCCTAACAGGGCTGGACAGGGACTGTAAATAAGCAAGGTGGGTTGGGTGGGAGGATGGTACCTGGGGCACTCTGGTGGCTTCCAGAAAGGCAGCGAAGGCCACAGCTCTTCTGGATGTGCCTGACAGCTGCCATGGGGATAGGCAAGCCCCGCAGGGCCAGTTATCCCCATATTTTTGTTTTGTTTTGTTGTCCAGAGAAACTAAAGAATCTGGATGTTTATATGAACTCTCCTGATGGTTAAAGGTTGCCAACTAATTTGAAAGAATTTTCTTTTTTTGTTTTGGTGGCTGGCCTGTACGGGGATCCAAAACCTCAACCTGGAGTATTACGAGGCTGCGCTCTAACCAATGAGCTAACCAGCCAGCCCTGAAAGAATTTCCGAGTGCTGCATGGACAAATTAAGCACGTGTGATGGCCAAATTTAACCCACGAAGGCTACTGGATTGCAGTCTCGGCTTAGAAAGCTGAGGCTAGAGTCCACGTGAACAATTGGGGTCTGTATCAGTCAGGATCTGAAGAAGAAATAGGGACACAATTAAACCAGGTCACCTGAAGAGTGTTCTCTATTACAAAGTATGAGTGAGGTGGAGAGAAGCCAGAAGGAATGGTGTCCTGACACAGAAGTTCTGTTATCACCCCAAGGCCTGGAACCTGGATAAAGAGCAGTGTGGACAGCACAGAGCCATGACCTCGGGCCAAGGGAGGCAGCCGGCACAGGTTAACTCCTCAGGGCAGGGCCAGGGAGTGAAGGTCCTCCTCACATCATCGCTCCCTCCCATCCTGCTGAAGATCGTCATCGGCCAAACTGAATCAGAACCTACTCACCAATGGGATCTTATTGGTGCAGTCCTCACCCGTGAGCCTGCTGGGCAGATAGCAGGGTGGAGAAGGGTGAGGAGAGAGATGGAAGAGGCTGACACAAGACCCCATGCCATGGTCACAGCCATGTGATGACCATGGCAATGACCGCCGCCATTGAATCTACTACCCTTGACCAAATGAATGGAAGCCTCTGTGTCAAGGTCACTTCTAGGCATTTCTGTATCATGTACTCTCATGTTGCCAGCCTGTTCTTGTCCTCTGAATTTGGCACATGCCGTGTCTTCCTGGCTACAACTTTGGATCCTTTTGACCTAGATTTTGATTTTTGAGGTGGGATAGAAATAGAAATGAGCCTTGATGTCTGACATCCTGAGTTTGAATGTTGTCTCCGCTGCTGTGTGATGCTGGGGAATCGGCCTCTCTGAGCCTCAATTTCCCCTTCTGTAACAATAATCAGAAAGTATAATGATCTGTCCCTTACAGGATTGTTAAAGACTTAGAACCAGTGTTTGTCTGGTAACTAGTGTTCTACTCTCTGTCTCTATAATATCAACTATTTTTTTTTTTTTAAGATTCCACCTATGAATGAAGTCATGTGGTATTTGTCTTTTTGTTCCTGGCTTACTTCACTTAACATAATGTCCTACAAGTCTGTCCATGTTGCTGCAAATGACAGGATTTCATTATTTTTTAAGGCTGAATAGTATTCCATTTTGTATATTATATATATAACCACATTTTTTTCAGTCCATTCATCTGTTGTTGGACACTTAAGGAATTGGCTAATTTTACCCAAGAAAGAAATCTGGAATTCAGTAAGAGTATTGTGCATGAAAGTGTTTATTCTGTTATTTATCAGCCTGAAAAACCGGGAAAAAAACCTCAACATACAAGAATGAGGGATGAGATGAATAGGTGACAGCATCGCCTGGTGGCAGATAATGCAGCCTTTAGAGATGATATTTATGAAGAGTTTGTAATAATGTGAAAAATGAATACAGTATAATTAAGTGAAAAAGCAGACTGAAAATTATTTTGTATGGTATGATTGGAGCTGTGTACAAGGAAGTTGCATATGTGCCTATTACATGCATGTAAATTCAACTATATTCACTTGATCCAAAACATTCAAAAAGAAAAGAGAGAAAAAAATCATTTAAACAATGCAGGTAGTTCCTATAGTTTAATGAGTATTTGCCACTTGTTGAGTGTGGTATGGCAGGTGTGACTCTAGGGGACATGATTTGATCCCATCTCATTCTGCTGAACATTCTGGTGTCTCAAGATACAAAATTTTCATGCAACATGACTTCAAAATGCAAACCAGTTACTCTATATAGACAAAACCATTTAGGAGCAATTTAAGAGGATTTCATGGACATTTTTGTAATTCTCTTCATAGGCAGTTATATCTATAACCTACCCCCTGTGTATGGGGCAACTCTACTGTAGAAATAAAAATAAAAATATATGTATAAAAGAAAGAAGCAAATGCACCAAAATACTGGCCCTCCACATCCATGGGTTCCACAACAGTGGATTCAACCAACCATGGATCAAAAATATTTGGAAAAAAGAATTGTGTCTGTACTGAACATGTGCAGACCTTTTTCTTTCTGTTCATTGTTTCCTAAATAATACGGTATAACAACTATTTACATAACCTTTACATTGTATTAGGTAATATAAGTAATCTAGAGATGGTTTAAAGTATAAAGGAGGAATGCATACATTATATGCAAATACTATGCCATTTTATTATCAGGGACTTGAGTATACATGGATTTTGGTATCCAAGGGAGATCCTGGATCCCCCCTTCCCCTGTGGATACTGAGGGATGACTGTACTACCAATATTTAATTTGAAGAAGAGGGGTGATTTTTTTCTGTCCCCTTCTTATAGTCATTTACAATTTTTATTGAGCATCTACTATGTGTCAGATGCTATGCTATGCACTGAAGATATAACAGGGAATTAAAATATGTAAAACTGCCTCATGGGTGAAGATGAAAAATAAACACCTAAATAAGTGAAGCATGGAGCAGGTTTGGCATTGATGTGTGTTTGGGCAGTGCACATTTGGAGGTGGGGGTTGCAGGTGCAGGTAGGGATTGGGAAGGCCTTGTTGAAATGATGGAAGCTGAGCAAAACTTTGAAGGAAAGGAGGAAGTGAGGCTATTTGGGGGAAGAAGGTTCCAGGCAAAAGGAAAAGCAAACGTGGAGTGTGTAGAAAACAGTCAGGGGCCAATGTGGCTGGAGCAGAGAGCAAGAGAGCAGTGGTTGCTGTACTTTTCGTATTTTCTCTAATGAGGGTATGTAATTTGTATAATGGAAATAAAAGCCCTTTATTTTCTTTAAAGGAAAAGAAAAGGAGAGTGGAAGGGCATGAGGCAGAGAAGAAATACCCTCTTTTCTGGCCCACTTAGAGCTGATAGTTTTCCATATTTGCAGGTGGCTGGCTTCCTGGAAGACCTGAAGCATCCCTTCAAGTCTGTCCTTCCATGGGTCATTATATGGTCAGCGTCTCTCCAAGGGTTCAGAGCGGTGTGACCTGTGGTTTGTGGGGGCACACCCCTTCCTTCCCTCAACCCCCCTCCAACTGCCCATGGCCGGGGTCCACAGAAGGAAATGTGAGCAAACCACGTTGACCACCCCTGGCCTCCCAAGGGCACCTGGAGGTGATGCCAGCCCTGGGAAGAAGTCGCCAATAAAGATCCAAGGTGCTAACAAGGAGATGTCAATCCATTAACTTCACTCAAAGGGAAGGAAAAAAATTTCAATTACTGGTAATGTGAAACAAAAGAGTGGGAAATCGCAAATGACAATCTTTTTAAGACAGCTCTGGGGCCACTTCCAGCTGACCCTGTGCATTAACCAAGCAGGAAAAGTTTTCAGTTGGCTGCTCCCTCCTGTGTCCTTAATAGCATAAAATAAAAAGATTTTAGATAAGATTTCATTCTGTGAATCAATTGGCAAACCACACTAGGCTTCACAGGGCATTCTGGCCTCAATCTAATGGAAGTTATTATTTTTTTAAAAATGAGAATATCAATACTAAATTGGATTCTATAGCAGAAAGCATATACAAAGGATTTTATTTCAGCTGACTTCTCTGGCTTCTTCTGAGCTTTGCTTAACCCAGTACCTGCCAGCATCTCAAGCAAAGGATGGAGAAATCTGGTGAGAGAACAAAATCCCAAATCTTTGCTGTAACAGCACAGCTAGAAAGTTCTGGCCCCTCACTAGTTTTCCACATCCATTTTTGTTCTGTTGCTCAGACAGGCCAAGCTGCAGCTCACCCCAGGACCTTTGCACTTGCAGTTAATACTGCTTGGAATTCTTCCTCCCGTTGCCCACCGCTGGCTTTCTCCTCCTTGGACCACAATTCTCTGGTTAAAAATCACTTGCTCAGGGAAGCTGGGCTTGACCACAACTCTCTCCTGATGTAATTACATAATAATTTATTTGATATTTCTGTTACTGCTGCAGAGACAGGGGTACACAAATGTATTAGTTAATTTCAATCTCCACTTTAGCAGTGGCCAATTGTTCTAATCAGAAATTGATTCTCTGGGGGTGATCTTGGAGAGAGCACACTGCAGAGGCAGCACGTCACTGGCTCCACTTGCTTCTTGTCAGGTCAACGCCAGAGGCTTCACTAATTGAAAACTAAGTGGTCATTGACTTAAGTGGTCATTGGTGGAAGTCGTGGCTGATGATTAGCAGAAGGGATGTTAGGAATGCTCTCTCTTCAGTGATGTCAGTGCTATTCATGATAAGTGGATTGGGGAAAATATTTTAGAGCTGCTCCCTGCCCTTTCACAAGCAGGGTTTAAAAATCTAGGACTGTGCATGTAATATAGTAGCCACAAGTCACATTGTGGTATGTCGATTGCAATTTCAATTAACTAAAATTAAAATTAAATTGATAATTTGTTCCCTGAGTCACTGTAGCTGCATTTCAAGGGCTCAATAGCTACATGTGGCTAAAGGCTACCATAATGAAAAGTGCTGAATAGAAACTTACATCATTGCAGGAAGTTCTATTGGACAGAGCTGCTCTAGGAGATGGCACACTTATCCCTGAGGGATCACACTCTAGGTTTGATCCCCAAATGGCCCTGGTTCTGACCTCCATGGATGCTAGGCAAATCCTGCTGCCAGAATACTGTTGCCTTTGCCCTGGAGAACCGTTTATGCAAAGCATTTTCTGAGCCTCTGTAAGGACAGAGATCTGGCAGCCCACTGAGCTTGCAGACCTGCTTGTAGGGTTGTTTTCTGCTGCCTGTTAATACATGTCTATTTGTGTAGTGGGATATGGTCTGAGACTTGCTTTCATTAAAACCCGGATGCTCACCACCAGCTGACCCATTTATTCTCGTAGTCAATCAACAAACATTTATTAAAAACCTACTATGTGAGGGAGGTTTTGGTGATGGGACACAATAACTAACTACATTGTATATTGACAAAAAAAAAATATAGTGCCAAAAAAAAAACCCTACTATGTGCGAGACACACTTTTCTGGGTGTTGGGGATACAGCACAGCACAGTGCAGATAAGTCCTTGCTCTCACATTTTGATACTTCTGGGGTGGGACAGACAACAGGAAGCACACAAATAAACTAGATCTCATCAGAGAGCGATAAGCGTTATGAAAACAACCAGGCAGCGTGATGGAATAGAGAGTGGCTCGGCAGGGGATGGAGTGAGCACTTAATGGAGCAGATAGAACGTGTACAGCAAAACCACTGTCCTCGATGCTGCAACTGCTGCATTCAAAGGCTCTCTACTGTACCCTGGACTCCTGCACTCCCAGCCATCTACACTGGAAGGAAAGCAGAAGTTCTTTGCTGTGCTACTAACTTGCTAGGTGACCTAAGGTCGTTGGCCCACCTTGGTTCTCCCCACATGTAAACTGAAGGCTTTAGACCTGCTAATTTTCAAACTGTGAGCTGTGACTCATTAAGTGGATCATGAGATCAAATTGGCAGGTTGTGACCATCACTTAAACAAAAAAGGAATAAACAAATAGAAAATAGCAGAGTGCACTGCACAAAGGACGGTAACTACAGTTCCCGTAGCTTTCGTGCATGTGCATGTACTGGGTCAAAAGGTAAACTGTATTTCCTACCGTGGGCTGCTGTCAGAAGACTTGGAAGGCTCTGCACTGGATCACCTGTCTGGGCCTTCCAATTTGAGCTTGCTACGAATCTCTCATTCCTAACCTGTGGGACCGGACAATTTAACCACGTACTCACAAGCAGAGTGGAAATTGAATTGGAGAGTATGTTGTGAGCATACATTGCCTACACTTTTATTATTCCCAATGTGCAAAAATCACATTAAGGCTATGTTTAAAAACCTTTAGTATTGCGTGGAGGCTTGGTATTTCCTGGGGATCTGTTCCTACACTTTCCTCCACCACGGTCTGAAACTCTGAATCTCACCTCTGGAGTGAGCCCTCTCGGCCTCCCTTCCTCTTACTCTCTCACCCCCTGGGTTCTTCTTGTTCTAATTCACTCACTCACTCACTCAATCATTCATTGAACACCTATTTCTTGAGTGCCTGCCATTCTAGGTGCTGGGGATTCAGGTGGCAAAAAAAGCAACCCATTCTCATGGAGCTCATGGTTGGGATTGGTGTTGGGTCGCATCTGAGTAGGGGCAAGGCAGACAAACAAGGGAGTAAATCAGTGACACCTTCCAGGTGGTTCTGGAAGCTATGAAATAAACAAACAGGATGATGGAAGACAGGAAGACAGGAGGTGGGGGAGGCTAGTGTAGACAGGGAGACGTTTGGCTAGAGACCTGAATGACAAGAAGGAGCCGGGGAAAAGTGTGACAGGGAGAGGGCACAGTAAGTGCAAAGGCCCTGAAGTGACCTCGACCCCTTCCACCCAGCTCCCTGATTCCCAACCGGCTTTGCATGGACCTCATATTGCCTGGCCTAGGCTGCACCATGGTGAGTCATTTTAGCAATGGAACTCAGTGACCTTGATCACTCTCTGTCCTGTGACCTCAGGACTCTTAACATATGTTATCTCATTCATCCTCTCAGCAACCTTGGGAGACACCTATTACTTATCCCCATTTTCCAGATATAGAAACTGAGGCTCAGAGGGGATAGTTGACTTGCCCAAGATCAGAGAGCTTATATAGTGCTGGAACTGGGTTTCAGCCAGACTCAGCAATTCCGAAGCCTGTGAACTGGGTTTCAGCAGGGGCCTCGCTGCTGTTTGACAACATAATTTCCTCTTATTGAATCCTGGTGGCAACTGGGTTTCTCTCTCTTGCCTGTTCTGATTGATCCCTAGTGGCTGCTGGGAACCGTCTGTTGACAAGAAGCCTGAAGGTGTGCCAGAGTGCAACAGTCATTCATTCAGCACAGATTGTGTGCCAGGCCCTGTGTTAAGCACTGAGCATTCAGCGGCAAACAAAACAGCTCTCATGGAACTCACATTCCAATGAAAGGAGACGGACAAGAAATAAGTAGAGGGAAATCATATGCTGTTTTTGAAGATGAGAAGGGCAGTAAGCATGGAACAGATTAAGGTAGTTAAACTTAATTCTTCTCATGCTCATGACTAGCTCCTCTTCATCCTTTAAATCCCAGCTCAAATGTCACCTCCGCCGGGAAGCCTTCTCTAACTACCTATTATGGTCCGCCCGCCCACCCTGGCACTTATGCTTTTACCCGGTTTTAACTTTATGCATTTGTTTATTATGTGTTCCCCCCACATTAGAAAGGGACCTGGTTCATGTCTATATCCCTGGTGCCTAACACGTGCCTGGCCTGCAGTATGTGCTCAGTGAAAACATGCTGAAGGAATGGAAGGGCTCTCTGAGGACGAGGAAATGAAGGCTCAGAGGGGCGGTGTGGATTTTCCTGGTCACACGGCCGCTAGACGGAGGAGTCAACCTAGTTGTGAACCGTGGGCTTTCTCAGAATGACTGGAGGACAGATGCTCGAAGCTGCTCGCTGTGGTCTGGCACAGACCCCCTCTAAGTGCACGCTGGACTGCGTCTAGACCTTGGGACCCCAGAAGATCCCAGGGTGAGGCTCACGCTGTGGTTCTCAGCCCTGAAGTTCCACTTTCTTGCACCCAGAGAAATGGTCAGGCTCATTTGAGAAGGAGACCAGTGGTCCCCACTAATCCACAAACCAAGGAATCATCCCTCCTGGCCCCAGCGCTCAGAGAAGGCCATGCCAAGGGTACAGAGAACCAGGACAACTCTGCAGACAGACTCCCTGGGGGGCTTGCAAAAGCACAGATTGCTGTGCCACCCGCAGAGTTTATGGTCCATGGTCTGGACTGTGCCGGGGAATCTGCCTTTCTGACCGGGTCCTGGTCTGTGAGAAGCTGCTGGTGTGAGGGCCACACTTTGAGCAACACTGGGCTGGAGGGTGGACGAATGAGGCAGGGCCTAGTCCAAGGGCAGGGGACAGAGCCTGGGCAAGCCTAGATGTGATGCGCCCCAAATATCTTGGCCACTTTTGCCGGGTTTCTCATCTCCCAGCAAAATTCTCATCTCCATACTGTGAACAGTACCAAATGACCTGCCGGGGATGGGAAACCAGCCTCCTGGGCCACCAGGGTTCCTCCCAGTTCTGGCGAGTTTGAGACACATGCGGCTACTGACAATGTCTCGCGGAGGAGAAGTGTCCTTAGTGGCCCAGCACTGCCTCGTCTCTCCAGTGGGGCTCAACTTCTGGCAGGTCACCCACCCCTTTAGAAAGTGGGAAGCTGAGGGCCCTGGGGAACTGTCTTTGGAGCTGGGTCCTTTCACAGACGGCCACCACTTCAGGGGAAGGAGAGGGGTGGGTCTCGGGAGATAGTGTGGTGCATGGTTGTTAAAATTGATCATGAAGCCTGAAAGATTGAGTTCAAATCCCAATCCCCTTCCTTTCTGTTGTGTGACCTTGGGAAGTTCACTTTACCTCTAGGATCTTCAGTTTCCTCATCTGTAAAGTTGGGATAATAATAGCTATTTTCAGGGTTAGCATTTCCTCTTTTTTGAGCATCTCTTCTGTGGCAGGCTCTGGTGCTGGGCACACAACAGAGAGTGAGACAGACACAGATCACTGCTCTTGGGAGACTGCTTTCTGGTGGCAGAGAGAGGAGATTTTTTAAAATAATGAAAATAAGTTATAAAGCATTTTAGAAGGAGGTGAGAGCTATGAATATGGGAAACACTAGAGGACAAACAGCCCAGTTTCTTCAGCAAATTCATTACAAGGAGGAAAAAAAAAGGGGGGGGGGGACTATGATTAAAAAAGAAGGGACAGATATAACAACTATACTTTCATGAAGTTGTTACAACAAGCAAATGGAAAGGACATTCTTGGGGGGGAGGGGAGAGAGGGAGGAGGGAGGGAGGTGTCGGTGATGGGCCATAATAATCATATACAGTGTATATTGACAAAAAAAAAAAAAAAGAAGGGACAGATATAACAACTATACTTTCATGAAGTTGTTACAACAAGCAAATGGAAAGGACATTCTTGGGGGGGAGGGGAGAGAGGGAGGAGGGAGGGAGGTGTCGGTGATGGGCCATAATAATCATATACAGTGTATATTGACAAAAAAAAAAAAAAAGAAGGGACAGATCAGACATTCACAACAACCTTGTTTGGATCCTAGTTTGAACAAATCAACTGTAAAACTGAGATAATTAGGGACATTCAAATACTGATTGGAATTCGGGTGACACTAAGGAACTTTTGGTAATTTCTGAAATCATGATATTGGTATTGAGGTTATGTTTCAAAAATCCATGATCTGATGTCTGGGGTTTGTGTCCCAATAGTCCAGTGAGGCGAGGGATAAGTGAAGCCAGACTGACCATGAGGTGGGGCTGAGAGGTGGGCGTGTGGGGTCGATCCTACTGTTCTCACTACCTTGGTTTGGATTTATCATAAAACATTTGCAGAGAAATAGAAGTCCTGCTCCTGCTGCACATGTCCCTCAGAGTAAAGCTGCTGCGGTCCTTCCAATGACAAACATGACCCTGAGAGGCCTGGCCCCTCCCCAGCCTCACCCCATTCCCTGTCTATCTTATCCCCCGCCCTCCACTCACCCAGCAGCAGCCACAATGGCCACTTGCTCTTTCGGAGTCACCCCAGGCCCGCCCACCTCAGGGCCTTTGCACGTGCTGGTTTCTCTCCCCTCCCCTGGTTAGCCTCATGCTTTGCTCCCTCTGAAAATTCACACCGGTACTCAAATGTCACCTCTCAGTGACACATTCCTTGAGCACCCCATTTAAAATTCCAAACCCCGCTTAGCCCCTTCATCCACGTTCCCCACGTTAGTTTCTCCACAGCACTTCTCACCTTATCATGTACTGTAAAATTTACTTGTTATTTTGTCTATCGCCCTTGCTAAAGGGTCAGGCCGGTGAGGACAGAAATTTGAGTCTTTTTATTCCCTGCTACATATGTAGCATCTAGAAAAATGACAGGCACATAGTAGGTGCTCAAAACAATGAATACAGACAGATACTGATAAAGATCTTACTATAAGGAAATACACACTCCAAAAGGCCTACCGAGGTTCTGTGGGTGGTGGGATCGTGGGCACCCATGACTCCCGTCTTTGTGGTTATCTGTATTTTACAAACGTTTCTAGGATGACCAGTAATTATTGTTGCGATCTGAAAGAGCAAACAAACAATGATGCTTTTAAGTGAAATCAAGGGGATCGCATTTTTATGAGAATGAGATTGAGTCTTTACCCTCTCTCTGCAGCCGTTCTTTATCCTCACTAATGAATCAGAGAAGCAGAATGCGCTCCTGCCGCCCGGGCTCCAGAGAGCGGAGGGGTGAGCGGGCGGCAGGCCGGATTGTCACCCTTTCTTCTCTCTGACTCACACGTGGCACCACCATCTGCCCAAAGGCCCGGGAAGAGGCCCCGCAGGCGTCTGAGTCCCTCCTCTCCCTCACACCCCAGGTTCCATCCCTCACCCAGTCCCAGGGGCCTTTCTCCAAACCAGGTCTTTCTCCTTCCTACCGTGTCCTTCCAACGTGGCCGGCGTGTTCCTGCAATTCCAGCTTCACCGGACTCCTGTCCTCATCCAGGTCCCAGTTCAAATGTCCCCTCCTCCAAGAGGTCCTCCTGGGACCACTCCCGGGATCTCGCATCCCATGCCCTGTGCAAATTGCCCTCGTGGCACCGCTCCGGATCTGAAACGGCCCTATGTATGGCGTGTCCCCGGGGTACAGCAAGGACCTTGACCCCCCTGCTTGTCACCGTGTCCCCACTCTGTGCAACACAGCAGGCGCTTACACCACGTTGTTGAACGGGTGCATATCCCCACTCCGCAGCCGTTACCAGTGACTAAGGTTGAGACGAAGAGCTTGTCAGGCAATAGACAAAGCTGCTGATAGAACGTTGGGCGAACATCCAGCCTACAAAATCTCGGTTCGGGATGGTTACACCTGTGCTGGAAAACAAAACGTAAACAACTTTGCCCAGGAAAAACACAGGAAGAAAGAACTTATTAATTAAATGTTTACTGTCCCTGGAGGTGGGACTATGGGTAATGTATATTTCTTTGTTTTGCTTTTTTGTGTTTTCCTCATTTTCTTTAAAGCATCTCCTTATAATAATGAAAAAGCTGTAAACGGAAAGGCACAAGGAACCCTTGCGCCCTCTGCTGTCCATCTTCTGGTACTGCAGCGCAGCCTCCAGGACTCGCCCGAAGGGAGGCGTTGACGGTGACAGGGGAAGGTGTCCCGCCAAAGTTTGGAAGCAGGTTTTCCCTGTACCAGACGTGGATGACAACTGGGATCATGGCAGACTCCCCTGTCCTCCTGGGAGTCTTTCCAAATTCCTGTCAGTCCCCTCATCCTCTGTGGAAGGTTCCCAGAACCCCACCCCCAGCCTCCCACCCGTCTTCCCCCAAGTGAGACCCTCCCCCCAGCCGTCCCCCTCCCCCCTACTCCTTATAGAGCTCTGATATTGGGAGCTGCATGAGGGCAGCAGAGTCAGACCGTTGGGGCTGAAATCCCAGCCCTGACCCTTCTACTGTGCATCCTCAGACATGTTACTTTACTGCTCTGAACCTGTTTCATCATCCATACAATGGTAGAGTGATAGATAAATCAAGTTTTCTCAACCTCAGCACTATTGACAGTCTGACCTGGGTCATTCTTTGTTATCCGGGCTTGTCCTGTGCATTGTAGAAAGCTTAACAGCATCCCCAGCCTCTACCCACTAGACACCGGCAGCATCCCCCTCCCAAGCCATGACAACCCAAAGGGTCTCCAGACATTGCCAAGTGTTCTCGGGGGGACAAAACCGCCTCTGGTTAAGAACCTCTACACTCTTGATTTCCATTATTACACCTCACTACTGCTGTTAGAAGGTGCTCAGAAAATACCCACATGGATAACTGAAGAGCGTTTAGAGATAATCTGCTCTGATAACAAAAAGGGGAGGGAAGGAGAGCAGGGACTGAAAGAGAGCCGAAGACCCCTCCTCCCCACCTTCAGCCCCCACCTTGGCTGGCTGCTACCTTCATGCAAAGCCACATTCCTGGCCCCCGAAAATGTCCCCCTGCCCCTGCCTGAGCAGGCCCCAGGCTGCAGAGGTGGGCCGGGCCTCCCAGGCCCCCTTCACATTGGGCCTGTTGTGCTTGGCGCTGTCTGCAGGCCTCCACCACGAGGAGAACATATTCAATTAACCTAGAAAAACAATAGCAGAAAGGGTCAGAGTTATTGTGAAAGAGAAAAGGTGGTGAAAAGATTCTGGCAAACAGGCTCCTGGTGGGGGTGGATAAGGAGGCCAAATAGCTTGGCTAAAGTGGGAGAAACCTCAGCAGTGTGGGGGCACTGGTGTCCCCCACGAGGGGACAGGGCCAGCTAGGAAAACAGAGACTTGCTCCAGTCCTTGGCCTGTGGGCCTCCCCTCTGAGTGTGGAGGAAGGGAAATACAGCGGGAGCCAGGTCTCCCTGGGCTCCTCCTGGGTGGGATGGAGAGAGCTACAAGAGAGGCTCTGGAAGGTTCGGGAGTCATGCTAGGGGTAGGGGGATTCTTACCTTCTCTGTTCCTGGGGAGAAATCTTTCTATCCTCAAAGCCTGGAGCTTGGGGAGCCAGAGATTAGTATAGAAGGGGGGTTCTCACTAGTGCAGCCTCTGCTGTGGGTGGAGCTGAGAACCCTGCCCCGAGGCCCATCCTGGGGAGGGTGGCCTCTACCGTTAACAATGACCCTCAGATATTGAGTGTCAGGTACCATGCCAAGCACTTTACAAACTTTACCCCATTAAATCTATGACCACTCTGTGTGATAGCCTCTACTTATCCATTTATTCATTTTGGCAAATATTTTTGGACACCTACTATGTGCATATTTGTTGAGCACTTACTATGTGTCAGGTTCTATGCTTGCTGGATGAGATACAATGGTGAGAAAAAGCAGATGTGAGGGTGTGGAAAAAACAGATGTCAGTCTCCTACATTGCTGGTGGGAATGTAACATGGTGAGACCATTCTGGAAAATAGTGTGGCAGTTTCTTATGAAGTTAAACATGTGCTTATCACATGATCCAGCAATCCCACTCCTAGGTGTATAACCTAGATGGGTGAAAACCTACGTTTATGCAAACACCTGTATGTGAAGGTTCATGGCAGCTTATGCATAACCACCCCAAACTGGGAGCAGCCCGAATAGCCCCCACCTGGGGAGTGGATAACAAACTGGCACGTCCACACAATGCACAGCGACTCAACAACAAAGAGGACAAACGACTGACAGATACAGCAACAGAGACAAATCCCAGAAGCATTTTGCCAAGTGAAAGAAGCAGTCTCAAAAGGCTATGTACTAGCCTTCGTTTATTCATTGATTCATTTATATGATATTCTAGATTCATTTATGTGATATTCATTGATTCATTTATATGCTATTTTAGAAAAGGCAAAACTACAGGGACAGAGAACAGATCACTGACGGCCAGTGGGTGGGGTGGGAGAAGGGGCTGACTACCCAGGAGTCGCTGGAAAATATTTTTGGGGCTGATGGGGCCGTTCTGTACCTTGATTGTGGCAGTGGTTGCACGACTCTATGCATTTATCGAAACTCGTAGAACTGTAGCACACAAAGTGAATGTTACTGTATGTAAATTAAAAATAAATTAAAAAAAAAAAAGCAGAATGGACCCTGCTGTCATAGAGATTACATTCTAATATATAGGGAGAGAAAATAAACAAGCAGGCAAGGTGGGATGTGAGAAGATGAGGCACCATCCAGGGGACAGAAGTGGGCGAGTGGGGTGATTACCAGGTGAGCAAGCAGGGTGGGCTTCACTGAGGAGGTGACATTTGAGCAGAAGCCAGAAGGAGATGAAGGAGGGAGCCATGTGGATATCCAGAGAAGACTATTGCAGGCGGAAGGCAGGAGCTTACTTGGTGTGTTTAAGGAACAGCAAGGAGGCCAGTGTGGCTGGGCAAAATGTGTGTGTGGGGGGGTGGGGAGCTGAGATGAGATGAGGTCAGAAGGTGCCAGGAAGCCTTGAAGGTCATTGTAGGATTTCAGCTCTTGCTCTGAGTGAGGTGGGAGCTATGGGTCCTGATCGGAGGAGGGGCAGATGTATCTTTATTTTACCAGTCTGGTGCTATGCATGAAGCACAGACTGTCTGAGGTGAGGGTGGAGTCAGGGACCTGCAAGGGTGACCACCTCAGTCCAGGCAGGAGCTGACGCTAGCATGGCCAGAGTTGTAGCGGTGGAGGTGAAGAGAAGTGGCTGATTCTCAATGCATTTTGAAGATAGAACTAGGAGGTTTTTCAGACGAATTAAATGTGGGCTGTGTGTGCACAGGAGCTCACAAAGATGACTCAAATACTTCAGTCTCAACTTTTTGAAGAACAGAGCTGTCACATACAAAGTTGGGGAAGGCTGGTGGAGAAACAGGCTTGAGGAGAAAACCAGGAGTTCTTTCATCATCCCCAATTTGTAAATGAGGAGGCTGAGGTCCAAAGAGATCGACTCACTTGCCCAAGATCACACATCCAGTGTGGGTTGGGAATGACTCCGGGAACAGATCCATCTGACTCCTGAGCTCTAGACTAAGAAACAGCAGAGTCCAAGGATACTCAAAATGGGGCCCCATGAGCTTGTCAGAAATGCACAATCTTGGGTTCTGCCCAAGGGGGCATTTGACACGTATCTCATGTTGTTCATAATGGGCTTTGTATCATCAAATGTGCAAGTGACATATCTAATAGAGGTTTAAACTGTAAGTTTTCTAGAAAGTATATCATATAGCAAGAAATCCTGAATTAGATGATTCCAGGGCTAGTTATTCAGCAGCTCAATTATATCAGACATGGAGATGGGGGTCTCTATAACTCTCCTGGTCTTTCCCTTGTGGTCACAAGAAGGCTGCTGCAGCTCCAGACATTCTGATGACACCTAAATATAGGACAGATAGGAGAGAAGTTTCTCACCTGTCTCTGTCTTATCGCACAGGAAAATCTCAGAAGCTCCCACTTATGTCTCATTGGCCAGAACCAGGGCATCTGCCCACCTCTAAAGCATTCTCTGGCAAAGGGATGACTTCAGCCACTCGCAGTTGACCCCTGGGGCTGGGGCTGGAGCACACTGCCATCTGCTGCACATGGGAACGAAGTGGGAGTTCTCAGAGCCGAGAAGCAGGGAGGCCATCCTTCCAGCAGATGAGCTATCTGTCTGCCGCAGATCTTGTATGCTTTTATGTGTCATCTTCAGATAAGGTTATACCCAAGTCAGGGAAGCACCGTCAGAACTGATAGTAGAAGAGATCAGAAAAAATCATTAAACTTGGGTCCTACTATTAGACCACATGAATTACCGTTTTAAAATAAATCCCACTATCTCTGCCTAGCACTGTTAGGTTGCTCTGTGTGTGAATGAGTGTGTGTGTGGGGTTTGGAGGGTGGGGTGGGGGGAAGTAGAGGTATGAAGTTTAAAATCTAACCGTGTAAAAGTGACTTCAGTCTTGTGAACTGTTTTGGGCTTCCTTTTGCTTCTCTCGCTTGCTCTGTCTTCTTTCAGCTCTTCCCTGTACAGGGAAGTAGTTCAGGCTTCTCTTGAGCTCTGAGAGACCCTGATCTCCCAATAGCCTTGCCAGGTGGGTTTGGTCATGTCTGCTGCACAGATGAGAACACGAGGTCTGGTGCAGGAGGAGCTCCCATGCGGGCACTGTACCTGTGCCAGCTCTCTCCTCCCCGGGACCTATGGAGGATGGACTCTCCTGATTCCACGAGGGAAGCACCCAGGAAACGAGTTCTGGTACTTCGCTGACCAGGCTTGCAGACTGGACCACTATGAAGCTAAGACTCACCTTGTCACCCACGGGAGACCCACAAGATATTTCCCCACCACCCCTGGTGCACTCAAAATTACAGCTTTCAAGGAGTGCTGCTACAAAAATACTTCATTAATAGGTATCTGGAGCACCTTCGTGTGTCTCTATGGTATAATACCTTTGTAGAAGCAGAACTTTAAAAATAGCAACGACAATAATGTCTGCTAATACTTATTGGGTGCTAGTGCGCCAAGAAATGCACAACAAAATTTAAATGCACGGTCTCAGTTTTGATATAAAGTCTTTCTCTGGAAGAAGTTATATACAACCATAGCAAAAACAAAACAAAACAAAAAAACCCACAAAAATCGTGCAGCACACAAAAGCATACAGCAGAAAGTTATCTCCCTCCCATTCCATCCCCCATGATGTGAACGGTGTCCCCTAGTGTTGGGCAGTGCACAACCTGCCCAGACTTAGGCTGATATGGCCCTGATATGGGGTCTTTGTGCAAGTGCATCTGTGAGATAAATCCTTAGACACGGAATTGCACGGGGATGCAGCCCTTTCCAGCGGGCAATTAGTGCCATTTGTAATCAAAGCACTGGCACTAGTTGCACTGGCAGACATTCCTCCACTCAATAAATTATTATTGAGCACCCACCGGATACAAGGCACCAGGTTTTATCTTCAACCAGTTTCTCTTTGCTGCTAGGATGACGGTAGATCTGGCTCTAGATTTACATCTTATTCGCTCCACAATCCAGTAAAAAGGGAGATTTGAAAACCACTCCCAGGATCCAGTCTCACTGGCTGGGATTGGCTTAGCTTTGTCCACGTCCTTACCCTGAACCAATCGCCATAGCCAGGGAGGTGTGGGATGGAATCTCCCGCCAGGCAGGTGATGGGCTGGGTTTCCAAGGTGAATGTTCTCAGGAACCATTGCCTTGAAGGTGCGTAGGAGTGGACAGCACCCAAACAGCAGACGCCCACTTCTCTTACTCCATCCTTTACAGAAAATCTACTGGACTCTCCGTGTTGAGTGATACTGTTAGAAAGGAGCAAGAGAATGAAAAGAGAATGTAGCTGTTTTCTGCATTTGAGTTGATACAGGTTGGGGATTGCCAAAGCTGCACAGCAGGACAGAAAGTGAGCAGTGGAGCCCGAATATCCAAGCAAGTGTTGAAGGGGTGGATGAGAGCAAAGGGATGCGAGAATGGGACTCTTCCTGCCTCCCGATTGGCAGAAGCTTCAAAGGCAAGAGCAGTCCAGTGGGTAGCAAGTGCCCTTCCCTCCCTCTGCCTATGCAGGAATTGAAAAGAGAATGGTGAAAAATTGGTTTTGAGATCCTGAGCTCGGTGCCTCTCTGGAGGAGGTTGGAGAAGCTGAAAGAGAGGACTGGTTTGAAGGGGCCACTCTGTTGGAGAAACTGCTTGGGGTGCTGTGACATTTCCTTGCTGCCAGCACCTCCAACCCTATGGTGGACAGAGAAATATTCCAACTCTTCACCCAAAGGCAATTCAGAGAGATGTGGGAACACCACCTGGAGAGCTTGCCCTGTGTCTCCTAAGCAGACCAGTGCCGGACTCTCTCTTAGAAGAATCTAGAAGTTACACTGTGGCTGCTCAGCCTCTGCAGGATAATGGATTACTGCATCAGTAATAATGGCTTCAGAGTGGGTCAAAGGTGGGAGCTTCTTCCAGGGACTGGTTCTGAACTTCCAGAAGCAGCTGGCTTGGGAAGCAGCTCCATTTGGGATTCCCAGTGAAGAACCACCTGGAAGTGTGAGGGACCCAAAGGGGTGCTGGACCACGGGATGCCCATGATCTGTGGGCAAACTCAAAAGTGGCCAGCCAGAGGAGGCTCATCGCCTGCATCCCAGGAAGTACGTTCAGAGGTTCCCAGTGGGAGAATTGTCAAGGAGCCTCACCCCTTCCCCTACACACACAACCTAATAGGAGAAGGAATTGTCCCCTAAGCCCAGAAAGCACAATGCCACATCATAACAGCACCAGCCAAGTAAAGCCCTTCCTGCCCCTTAGTTTTTCAGAGCCAGGTGGGGGTTAGAGAGAAGTAAGAGTGGGGGAGGGGAGAAGTGTAATATGAATGAAGTTTTGAACTTTGACATTACCCAACATTTTAATGGCTGAATTTAGACTGTTGCTACACTTGCAAGTGGTGGAAGGACATTTTATTATTGTCAGCACCATACTCTTATTTATCATTATCTAAAAGTGAGCAGAACTATGGAATTTGCCCAACAGATCATCCAGAGGCAGATAAAGAACTATCCCACCAAGTGTATTTGAATGGGCAGTGGGAGGGAAAGTAGAGTTAATAATTACATGCTTCTGACTATGCTTTCAATGTATCAGAACACGAAAGCCCTGAAAACAACCCCAGAGAACCCCAAAGATGCAGTGATGGCTGGGTGGGGTGCTGGTAGCTCTTGGTTTCTCACATTGCAGGGAATGAGGTTTCAAATTGTGGTATAGAAGGGGTGACCCTGGAGAGCTGGAAGTCTCAGGTGCTAACATGTGGGTCAAATAGTAATTGTCTCCAAACATTAACCCAGGATGGAATTAGAATCATATGGCCATAAGTGCTACAATGTGAGAAAGCTTCAGATGCCGTTATATCTGAAGACATTGGGTAAAAGCAATGAAGGAGTGATATGAGGCAAAAATTTTATATCTCCTGCCAAGAGCTACCTGATTGGCTTTCAACCATCAAGGACATAATGAGAACTTATTTTGTGCCCAGCATGGTGCAGATACAATTTAGGAGAAGGCAATGAACTCTGGCATCCAAGTACAGTGTAGCTGCCAAATTCTCCACCTCATGAGCTGACGTCTGATTGACAAATGGCTCCAGAGAAAGCTTTGTGGATTATACTTCAGTAACCACCAACCCAGCCTATGAAACCCAGAGGTTTAGGATGGCATAGGACCCCAAATCTGGAAAAACTTAGCAACTTCATAGTGCCAAATCCAGGGGAAAAATATGCACACGGAGAAACCAGAAAAGCATAGAATGACGGGGAGAACGAAATAAAGAAAATGAAAACACTCTGTTTCCACTGGCAGAATCAGTCTTTGCCAGGAAAACTGGAATGCTGACTTGGTACGCACGTAATTCAATTTTCTACACACCCAGAAGTAAAGAAATAAGCCAGACATTGGAAAAAATTGCTGATACTGTTCTTGACATTGGCAAAGACAATATATTTTTGAACTCAGCCTCATGTGAAATGTTTGATAGTCCGAAAAGGCAAATGCTATAATGTTTTGTATGCCATATGATCTCATTTATGTGAGAATATCTATTCGTATACCTATTCTTACTGGCTTGGTTTATCATCATAGGCAGGAGTAGATGAATATACACCAAAATGTTCTTAGTAACTGGTAGGGCATGAGCAGTTCTTATTTTTAATTTTTATAATTTTCAGTGTTTTCTAAAGTAAAAAATGTATTTTTAAGTGATT
>NW_007743127.1:0-19739 GCF_000696425.1 Galeopterus variegatus | reverse complement strand
AAAAAAAAAAAAAAGAAAGAAATTTATTCTGCCAGATACCCTGGGTCAGCACGTTGAAGTTCCACATTCCATGAAATTTTGGGGCATGAACAGAATGCAGCCAAGTTCCTTGCCAGTTCATAGCAAGGGTGATCTTTGCCCCAGTTTCCAATCAGTCCCTTTTCATTTACATTGGACAACCCCTTAGAAAGGTCTTTACTGTCCATATATATATAAGCATTAAAGTTGCCACTATTTAACAAGTCTTTAAAACATTTTAAACCTTCCCTGGTTTTCTTGTCTTCTAAACTCCCACCAGCATCTAGACTTTTTCTAGCCTGCTCCTTTAAATTCTTCCAGCCTTTGCCTATTATTCAGATCCAAAGCTGCTTCCACATTTTCAAGTATCTGTTACGAGCAACACTCCAGTTCTCTGGTACCAATTTTCTGTATTAGTCCATTTCTGTTGCTTATAACAAATATCTGGAACTGGGTGATTTGAAGATGATGAAATTTATTGCTTACAGTTTTGGAGGCTGAGAAGTCCAAAGTCCTGGGAACATAATCTGGTGAGGGTCTTAGTGGTGGCAACAGTGACCCAGGGGTCTCACATGACAGAAATGGCAGAGCAGAGAGAGAGAAACTCTCATGTACTCTTCTTTTAAAGCTCTCAGAACTATGCCCCTGACCACCATTATTAATCCATTCACTACAGCAAGGTCCTACAATCGAATCACCTCTTCAAGGACCCACCTTTCAATTACCGTAATATTTCCCATCCTCAACAATTACAGTTGGAATTAAGCTTCTAACATATGGACTTTGGGCGACACAATTCAGTCAACCCACAGCAACAGATTCTATTATAAGAGAAATCATGAAGGAAGTAAACAGACACAGTGAAGTCCTCTGCCCCACCAGTCACATTTCTATCCTTGGGAATAAGCTCAGCCACCCTTCCTTCACTCAAGTCTTCAGACTTACACAGACACTGGGAAAGGAAAGCCACTCTTTCGTTCTGTGCAGATGAAATAAGATACTCTTCATTGTGTTCAGTTCATACTCCTTCCTGAGAGTGCCTCTTTCACATAGAATGTACCAGCTACATTCCTGAAGATGAGAAAACAAATGTTGTCAGGACTGATTTGTGAGTCTTGAGATTCTTGGAGGAAGAAGACACACAGGTGAGGGTTTATCTGGATGCGTGTAATTGTTAGAGAAAGACAGTAGGATTCATTGGGTCAGGAAATGGCTAATAAAATATGATGTCTTTGATCCATAGGTCACCAGTTCATTTAGAATTGCCCTGAGACATTCCATTGAAATATGCAGTTTTGGAATTCTTCCAGAAAATCTTCAAAACTTAGGGTTATCTTTTCTTTCTGTAGTGCACTTGGGTTTGCTTTATCATTCTCTATGAAGTTGTAGGTGAGATTTCACCTTTATTTGTTCAAAAACATAGGTGTACTCTCTATTACTGACAATGTGTGGATCTTGCCAAGATATGACTATCAGTATTTCTATGACACTTAGAGAGAAATCACCACCCCAGACAGAGCTATGAAGTAGAGGGTCTCAAGGCCTTGTTATTCAACTTGGCCATCAGACATTATCAAGGACTTTTTCCATCAGACGATACAGCCCAGAGGAAATGCCACAGGATATTAAACATGGCAACACCATGCTTTTCAAGAAGAAATGTGAGAAGTTGGCTTTGGTCACCAAGATGACCACACTCAATCAATAACTAAATGTTGGCCCAGTTTCCCTTAGGTTAGTACCTCCACTATTTATCCAGATAGGAATGTAGAAAAAAGCACAGGATCTTACCCATATTAGAAAGAAGAATTTAGACTATAATGTTAAATTATCCATATTTTTGTCTTAGAGTGAAACCACCTTAGAGTTATAAAATGTTGCTATATTTTTTTTTTTTCTTTTTTCGTGACCGGCTCCCACCCCTCGCTCAGCCAGTGAGCGGCCGGTCTGTATGTGGGATCCGAACCCTCGGCAGGAGCGCCACCGCGCTTCCCAAGCGGCGCACTATAGCAGTGCGCCACCGGGCCGGCCCAAAATGTTGCTATATTTTGTTTAAGGAGGTGTTTGGTGGTGGGTGTGGATGGGATGTTAAAGTTGGATAGGGTTAAATTTGGGTTTGTGCTGCCAAGTTTCACCTCAAAAAGCAGTATGCTTTCCAAAAGTCAGCTGTGTGAATTGCAAGAAAAACTGCTTGAGAAGAGGGGTCAGGTTTCCTCAAAAAGAAGGAAAGAACAAAGAGGTAGAAAAAGTGCAAAAATCATGAGGGGAGAAAGTAGACAGGTTCACATTAAGAGTCTCTGCACTGTTCCTAATATAAAGCTTTTTACTGTGAAATATGACACACATTTGGAAAAATGTACAAAACAAAAATGTTTAACAATGATTTGGCAAAAGAACCATGTTTACCATGACCCAAGTTAGTAAGTATGATACTTCCAACTCCTCAGAACCTCTCTGTGCACCTCCGCAGCTATCACCCATTTCGGCCCACAAGAGAAACCACTATCCTATCTTTTGTGATAATCAATTCTTTGCTTTCCTTTACAGTCTTAACACCAAACATGCATCACTAAACAATATAGTTTAATGTTATCAGCTCATATGTGGAGATGTGCAGCATGCATTTTTTCACATCTGGCTTCATAACATTTGAGAGATTCACTCACATTGTTGCTGTGTTGTAGCTGTAGAAAATTCATTTTTATTAATGCAGAATACTCCATTGCATGACTATCCCACCATTTATGTATCCATTTTATCGCTGGTAGACATTTGGATTATTTCCATTTGGAGGCTGTTATGGATAATGCTGCTACAAACATTCTTGTATCAGAGTTTTGGTGCATGTGTGCATGCATTTGTGCTTGTGTATGTGTGTACACCTAGGAGTAAAATTGTTGGGTCATAAAGTATGCATATCCTCAAAGTTAGCAGATATTGTCCAGCTGTCTTCTAGAGCATTGTCACACTCCCATAGCAACAGTAAGAGTTGCTATTACTCCACATCCTCACTAACATTTGCTATACACAGTCATTTTAACATTCGCCATTCTGTTGAGAGATGTGGTCACATCTCATCAAAATTTAATTTGCATTTCTCTGCTGACTGAGTCTGAGCATATTTTTGTATTTTTATATTTTGAATTTTTATTTGTTTTTTATTTATTTGTGTATTTTATTTGTACACTTTATATATTTGTATATTTTACTTATTTGTATGTTTTATTTTGTATTTTTGTGAAATGCCCAGTTTTTCACTTTTGTTCATTCTTTTTCTAATTGATTTATAGTTTTTATTTGTTTAATATTCTGAATATACATCCATTTCTGGTTATATGTATTGCAAATATCTCCTCCCACCTCTTTAGCTTGATTTTTCATTCCTTATGTTTTTTGATGAACAGAAGCTCCTAATTCAATGAAGGCCAATATTAAAATTTTTTTCCTATAAGATTAGAGCTTTTTGAGTCCCATTCAAGAAAGCTTTACTTCCCCTAAAGCCATGAAGATATTCTGCTATGTTATCTTCTAGAAGCTTTATTGTTTTACATTTAGGTCTACAGTTCACTTGGAATTGATTTTTATGTATGGTGTGAGGTAGGGGATCATGATTCATTTTTTTCTGACATGGATATCTTAATGACTCAGTACCGTTTATTGAAAAGATCATCCTTTCTCCACTGTCTGGCAGTGCCACCTTTGTCATAAATCAAGTGTATGTATATGTTTGTGTATTTCTGGATTCCATATTCTGTTCGATTGGTCTATTTGTCTTTGCACTAATATCACACTGTCTTATTGTCACTTTATAATAAGACTTGATATCTGGTAGTGTAAGTCTTTGACTGTGTTCTTCAAGATTGTTTTGGTTATTTTCAATCCTTGAATTTCCATATACATTTTAGAATCATTTCTAATTTCCACAAAAATTTACTGGAATTTTTATTAAGACTATATTGAATTTATAGATTATTTGGGGGAGAAACAACATCTTTACTATGTTGAGTTTTCTAATTCATGAGGCTAGTATTCCCACCATTCATTTATTTAGGACTACTTTAGTTTCCCTGAAAATGTTTTAGTTTTCTGTTGAAGTGTTTGCCTTTATCAATCATTGAAAAGATTGATTCCTAAGTACAGGTGCTCTTCGACTTACTTTCAACTTATGATGGGTTTATTGGGATGTAACCAAGTCCTAAATTGAGGAATATACTGAATTTGTATCATTTTGCAGCATTGTAAATCAAAAAATCATAAGTGAAACCATCATAAGTTGGAAAAAATCTGTCTTTGAATTTTTATGCCATTACAAATGGTATCAATTAACATTTTTTCCTTTTCAAAATCCCTGCAGGTTATGAGTATGTGTAAATTGAGAAGTGATTTTAAAATCTATATGGAAATTCTGAATTTGAGAATCAATCATTTTCACCAATTCTGAAATATTTTCATCTTCAAATACCTCTTCCCCATTTTCTTTAATATCTTTCTGCAATTTTAACTAAACATACCTCTGTGGAAATCTATCCTCTTTGTCTCATAACTTTCATTTTTCTCCCTTTCTGATATAGAATGTGCTGCATTATCTTCAGACCTATCCTTCCCTTCAGTCATTCTCTCTTCAGTTCTGTCTAATCTGTTGTTTAACCCAGTGGTCCTCAAAAGAGGGCAATTTTGTCCCCCAGGAGACACTTGGCAGCATGTGTAAATATTTTGGATTGTCACAAGTGGGAGGGATGTGCTACTGACATCTAGTAGGTAAAGGCCAGAGATAGTGGCAAACATCCTACAATGCACAGGACAGCCTCCCCAAACAAAGAATTATCCAACCCAAATGTCAATAATGTCAAGGATGAGATACGCTGGTTTAACCTATTGAGATAGAGAGATGGGTTGTCTAGTTCTTTAAGTCAGTCTTAAGGACTAGATAAATGTGGAATGGAGAGAGGCTGAATTGTTCCTCCTTTTCCTTCTTAGCATGTGAAATAGAAATTTTCTCTCTTAGAAATATTAAGAAGAGGGGAATATCCTCCCAACTCCTATTCTGACACCATTTTCCCATCAGTATCACCCTTAAACCAACAAGAGGTGCCTATGCCCTGGGCCTTTCATTTTAAAAAGTCCCTCTCTGATCCCCCTCCAGACACCCTTTACTCACAGGGCAAAGAGGACATGCCCACCTTGAGCCTGTACTAGCCCCATCTTCCAAACCATGCTCAGGTGCCCGGGACCTCAAGAGTTTCTTGCCCATAGGCATAAAGCCTGCATCCAGAAGCTGCATGTGCCTCTCCCCTGGGCCCATATTCCTGAGGGTGCAGTGGCCTCTGGTCTGTGCACTCGTAGGTCTGAGGGGTAGCCAGGTAGAGCTGTTTGTGAGTGGTGTGGACAGACCTGAGACTGGCTGCTGGGGGTGTGTACACGTGCACAGGGACCCTGCAGAGCAGGATGGAGCTGAGGGAGGGCTGGCTCTCTCTGCACCCCTCTTCTGGTCTGGAATTCTGAGATTCTTGAGAACTCTAAATTAAAACATGGCCTTCCAAGTCATTATAAAGCAATATTTGTCAAGATCAAAGCTTAAAACAAATTTAACAGCTTCCTAGCTTGATTTAGAACTTTGAAATATTTAGGTATATGGTACATGGGCCTCTATTTGTACTCTGGCCCTGAGCTCCACAAATATTAAAGAAAGGCCTGATTCCATGTACTTTATTGAAAAGTGTAATTAAGTAAAAAGTGAACAACAACAAAAAGCCAGTCTTTCTCAGATATATGTGTATTTATTTACATAAGAAATAATCTAGAAAAATGTTAAAAGGGTTATCTTCTATATGAGTGAGATTTTAGATGATTTTAATTTTTTTCTTCTTGCTTATTTGTATTTTCTAATTTTCTGAAGATGAACATGGAATACTTGTGTAATTTATAAAAAAGGGAAGGTGAACATTAATCAGGGCATGTCTACCTGAAAAAAATAACCCTACGTTCTAATTATGGTCAGGGAAATCAACATAGTATTTGGAACACACCCTAGTTCTGTTACTGTTACATATTTTTTTGTAAACAAGAATGGCTGAAGCATAAGCAGGTCTTCTGGCCAGACAGCTGTAAAAATACCAAGAAGGCTTTTATCAGCCCTGGCACCAGACATCCTATAGGCCAAACTGATTTCAGTAAGTAGGGTGATGGACGACACGCAGAAGACTGAAAGATTCTGCAGCATTGTTTCTCAAACCACTGGGTTATGACCCCCACGGGGATTACAGAAACTGGAGCCAAGTTGCTGGATACCCCCCCATCCAGGGACTCCACCAGCCCCTGGGAACTGATACCATCCACAATGCCCCTTTCTCTTGATTACAACAAGAACTAATTGTGCACAGTTGCTCACAGAATACTTCACATACATCATCTGGTAAATTCTGTCTGGTCTGTAGGGTGGGCGTTTGCATTTTATAGCTGAGGAAATTGAGGCCCAGAGAGGTTCAAGGGCTCAGGTGTGATCACAGCTAGGAAATGGTGAAGGTGGGACTTCAACCCAGGTCCTCTAATCCTGAGTTCATCCTAGTCAGTCAATTCTGCCTTTCCTTCATTTTTTTGCTTGTTCCTCTCTACCATCATTTCTCTTTCTTTTTCCTAGCACCAACCTGAGAAATCCTGATGATAGGAACTTGGTTCTCTTTCTCCTTCACTTCATAAACATCCATCATATCTTTTCCTTTATTCCTTCCCTTATCCCCACTTGCAGCCCAGAAATGGGGAAAAGATTGCTCAGTGGTACTTAATGTCATAGGCTCCCAAGTGAGGACAGAAAAGGTTGTCAGTGTTTATTACCAAATGGTCTCTAAGACATTATTACTTTCATTGTCTTTCTATTAAAATTTTTTTTTTTAAATTTTCAAAGCACTTTACCTGCATTCTCTCAACTGATCTTGTTTTAACACCTCTGTTTGATATGGATCACTAACAGGCTACAGGTAAGGAAACAGGCTCAGAGAGGTTGAGTCTTCAAAAAGCATGTTTCTGTCTGTGAGCAGCATTGTGTAGTAATTTCTGTATGCCTATAGACACTGATGTTCATTTGAGCCCTCGGTCTGGAAAAAGTTAGCAATGCATGGGTTAGCTCCTTAACATTAACATGATTTACCTCCCCCATCTCTTTTTGGCAACAACATCAGAAAAGATTAAAAAATGGGTGATACTTACCGTTCAGGAGACCACTTTAATAATATCAGTTTTCCGCCTTGTAGCCCTTGGCAGGACTCCCTTTTCATAGATCACAATGTTGGCACAGGGCCAAGAGATGGTGAGGTTGACTCACGGGTCACTGCAGTTTATGAGAAGTCAGAATAATAAAAAGGAAGGCAGATCTGGCAAGGGAAAAATTTTGGTGTTGTGCTAAGCAAACTAATTACAGCTAGCTCTGAATAATATGGGAGGAGTAAAGACCTTTGAACAAAGCCAAGCCCAAGGGAAAAAAAGGGTCTACGTAAAAAGTCAGACCACTATACTAAGAGCTTGCAAGTACTCTCGAAATTGGCCATTAACTTGTTATTTATACTAAAGTCAAAGAAAAAAAACCCAGAAGTCTGCTCAAGCAAATACTTCTATTAACCAGTGTGAAAAGATAGTACTTCATGGAGTAATGAGAAAACACACACACACACAAATGCACACACAATTGGTTTTTAAATTGGCTTTGCTGCAAGCTACATAACCAGAGTAAAAAGTACCTCTTTGTTCACTAAGCTACTGCAACTTAAAAAAAAAAAGAAAAAATTTCAAGATAAGCTCAGCTTTTAAGTTCAGTTGGCGAAAACCAAATACAGCTACAATTATTATTAGGCCTTGGTCTGTGAAAGGCTCTAAGAGTGAAAAGCAAACCAGCACTACCTTTAGCCCATAAGGGATTACTCTTTTATTAGTATAGTCTTGGGATTAGTGGAAATGTCTGTCTAATGAATGCAGCTACTATATTTGAGCACATGCCTGAATAAGCTACTTGTTGATTGAAACCTATCTATTTATAAGCACTTCTGCATGTTGTGAAAAATCCATCTGTACTACCACAGCATGGCACCCACCAACGGAATAAAGGCTCTTTGCCATTTCACTATCCAGCCTGTTGAATGAACAGTCAGAGAAGAAGTGTGTTGCATCCACTTAACAGATTTTATTCCCCACTCTTGGCCAGTAAAGTAGAGTTACCTTATCTAAACAGAAATTTAGATTGATGTGGATGTTATAAAAACAGAAATGGAAAAAAAGACATACTTTTCATCAGACTCACCCAGAGTTTTAACCTAGTAGATCTTCCATAATTTGGATAAATGGTCACAAAAAGCCCAAACTAGCCAGACTTCTGCTTATGTCATAATTGCTGGACTAAGTCTGGAAAGTAGCTGGATTTACCCATATTTGTTATTATTTCTTCTTTACATTTCTGCTTATGAATACCACACTGATAGCACATCCAACAGAAACAAGTATGGCATGAAAAGAATAGTCTTGATACACATTAAACCAGTCAGTGCTTTCAATGTTTGTGGTCCTCATCACTGTACTGAGGATGTGCCTGAGTTAAGGCTGATCCCCCCACCCCTAAATAGGGACCTCAAAGTCCATTCTGGGATTCTGTCATTCTGAGCCCCGCCTTTCTACTCCCCACCCCTCAACATACCCTCTATTCTGCCGCCCAGACTCAGCACCAACTCTCTATGCTTCTTGGGTTTGGATTTCAGGTGTTGAGAAGGGATCCCTTATTCCACTGCAGTTTATTTTCACTCCTCTGGAGTTAGGGCCCCCATTGACTAAGCTACCTCTTTGGAAAAAGAGTGATGAGGAATTTGTTAAAATTTTTTAAAAAAGAGTAAATAATTTTAGTAAACCATAGGCTATTATCAACTGAGACCTCACAAAATTTCTCTTGGAGAACTTTATAAATGATGACAGTCAAACTGTCCAAGTATCCCACTGATAGAAAGAAGAAGGCTGAAATCAGCTGACCCTTAGAAGCTTCAGCATAGGAAGGAGAAAAAATGCAGCTTTTAACAGTCTTGGAATCCTGGCTGTTTCTCTTTCTAGAGTTTGTGACCCTTCTTATTGATCTAACAAACTGACCTAGCAGGGTTTGTTTTTTTTTTTTTTTCTTTTTCCTAACAGATGACTGGTAAGGGGATCTTAACCCTTGTCTTGGTGTTTTCAGCACCACACTCAGCCAGTGAGCGAACTGGCCATCCCTATATGGGATCTGAACCTGTGGCCTTGGTGTTATCAGCACCACACTCTCCCGAGTGAGCCACACCGGCCCTAGCAGGGCTTTTTTGAGGGTGAAAGATGATGCTATGTAAAATGCCTGGCACATAGTGAGAACTCAGTCACTTGTAGGTATTATTATTCATACTGCGGGAACTTAATAAAAATTAAAGGATCACATCTTTTCTAGTTTTGTAGTTGACAAAGCAAAAGAATAATTCTGAAAACAAAAGCATTAATACTAGAAAACCAAAGTTGAAACTTATAAAAGATATTTAACCATAGCATATCAATACAAAGCACCAAAGACCCTACAGTAAATGATACATAGCTGTTTAAACAGATCCTGTGTTACTAACTCCAAAGCTGGGTCAAAGTGCCATAAGACATAGGAATAATTTCCTGGAAGATACCATTATCACCATACCCATTTTACAGGTGAAGAAATCAAATCGCTAAGTGTTAAACAGTAAGTGTTAGCAGGTGGGGAAGATGAAGTTTCATTTTTAAAACCCCAAGCTTTTCTTACTTTCCTCCCCATACATTTTCTTCAATTATGTTAAACATTCACATAACATTATTAAATATAACCAATAGGTCAATGTCTTTTTTTTATTTTTAAATTTAATCGTTTGTGGAGCACATCTATGTCTTCTAAAAAAGACATCTAATACCTCTCTCTTTTGTGAAATCCTTGCAAGATAACAGAGGATACAAGGCAGCATCCTGTAGATTTTGGTCCAGCATAGCACTGGAGAATAGGACTAGAAGGAGATAACCCTTTTGTGACTTGGTTTGTGACTGCCCACAATCACTGATGCCTTTCTATCTTGAACCCAAAGGAAAGCAAATTGAGAACTAAAAACTTCTAAAACTTTGAAGCTCTACTTCAGTCTTCCACTTGATTACTTAAATCCATGGCCTTTTCAGTATTTCTTTTGTTTCCTATTTGGGTTCACAGCTCAAAACCGATAAAGGTCATCTTAAAACCTTACTTTACCCATCCATTCAACAATCCACCCACCCATCCATCCATCATCCATTTATAGAAGCCATTCCTCAATGGCTTCCATAAAAGATTTAAGTTGATCCATAATGTTAACTCATGCTGCTACCACATTTTACTGGTCTTTCTCACAGGTATTGTCTCTTCTGTAAGAGAAACTGCTTTGGGGCATACATTGACATGTTTTTTAGGCTAGTATGACAACAGAAAAGAGAAGCAGGTGGTTAAGGAAAAAGAACATTTAGAACTGATAAGCATTCATAACCAAAATCCATTGATGTAAGAACTTTTTAGTGTTTTTTAATGTTCAGAATACTTTATGAATTTTGAAATTTCCAAAGGCAGTTTAAACTCACAAAGAAGCTAGGAGTAGAAATTATTCATATCTTATAAATAAGAACATGGAAGAAAAACAAGGGTCAAGTGATTTATGCATGGAACCCAAAAATTCAGCAACAAATGCCAGGACTTAGAATTCTTCACTATGACTTTTGTACTGAGATTATTAAGCTCAGCTGCTGCCTTCAATATTGGTTTCACAGACGTTACTAAGAAAGCATTTTACTTTGCCATTTTTGTAAATCTTCACCCATCTATAGCTATCTTCACCCATAACGGCCTTCTTAAGCAACCATCTTTAGGGCTGGCAGTATACACAATGAGGAGGTAAAGCTTGGTTACTAGTGGCTAATCGTTGAGTCAAAATTTGGGTTATGTCATTTTTTTCTTGCACTTTCTTGATTTAGAAGTTAAACCATGTTCATATTTCCAATTCAGAATTCAGAGAAGGCTGTATCTTTCTGACACAAACACAAAAAATCTTAAGTGTAAACGTTTCCATTGCCAAATCCACTCTTATCACTTTTGGATAATAAAGCAGCCAACCTAATAATTCCACAAAGTTGTAGTATATGATTTTTTTTTTTTTTCCTGTTTAGACCAAGGTTTTCCAAGAAATGATCCAATTCATGTTAGGCTATGAGGGAATAAATCCTATACTAAAAAGAAAACTAATTTATTTAGTCTTTGTGCCAAAAACCTCAAGAATAATAAAAATGCTGAATTCAACTGTAACTAAGCCTAAAGAAATAGGGAACTTTTTATTTAATATACTTCAAAAAGCACAAGCATTTGATAATATCACAAAAACAAGAAGGTTAGCCATAAAACAGAAATTTATTTTAAGAAATCAATATCTCATATTTCAGATATTCAGGTAGAAGAGAAATTCCAGAAGGTAAAAGCACCTTTTCCAGAAACTTCTCCCAACACAGTCAATACTGATTTCGAAATCGGTTGCTTAGGTCTTGGAGCTCCATTACTAAGGCGTCCATAGCTGCTATTTCATCAGCTAACTCCCTGGAAATGTCTCCACTTGCCACATCTGTAAAAAGTTGCTGCAATGTAAAAAACAAAGCAGAACTATCAAAACAATGAAAATTTCTTTAAAATAAAGTAGATATAGAGTATAGAATTAAAATGCAATTTGCATAATAATACCATAACATTATAGTAGCAATGGTAATATCTGTTCTACTCACCATCTTGGAAATGTACAAGCTGCAATAATTACATAATGAATCAAAACAACATGCCTGAACTTAGAAATTCAAATGAGCTCTGTTCTTCAAAGTGGTTGCCTAAATAATGGTTATTCATTTCAATGTTTAGGATGATTTTTGGATGAACAGATATTATTCAACTAAGCAAAACAAATATATTTATTGTGTATGCAACCAAAACAAATATATTTTATATCCAAATTCATATAAATCATACCCTTTATGCTACTTATTTGAAAATTAATTTTGGTTTAGGCCTCAGAGACCACAAAGATTATCAAGATTTGGTAAAAGCAAAGAAGCCCAGCAAAAATAAAATAAAAATAAATGTACCCTCTCCCTAGGAAGAGAATTGCCTTGGGAGGTTTATTGCAACATACTTCAATAATGCTACCATAGCTGAAAATGTTTTGAAATGCCTCTCCGGGAACCACCTGCTGAGCCAATAAAGGTACCCAAGAATATCAGCTTGAGGATTTTATGACCACGTTTTGTGTGTGTGTGTGCATGTTTGTTTGTTTTAATCAGAAATATACTTTATTTAGCTTGCCAATATCTTTCATCAGACTTGACTAGATGATTGTACAGCATTTCTTAAGAGAATGACATAAGAACTGTTGCAATGTGATCAGTAGAGAAAACACCTGGCTGGTACAGGGATCAAACTCTGGACCTTGGTGTTATCAGCACCATACTCTGAGCTAACTGGCCCCCCCCCCCCCCTTTTTTTTTTACTAAGAATTACAGTGCTTGCATATCATAATGTATCTGCGTCATGTCCCTATGAGGTAAGGAGGAAGCACAGAAGAACTGAGGCTTAGAAAGAATGAATAATTTGGCAAAAGCCCCAAAGAGTGTGAGTGGTAAAAAGGAGTCTAACTGTTCCTCTCTGCAGGCTCTCCAGCACTCACAAGAACAGTCCTCATGCCACTCTTGGCATCAAACCTGTATACTGACAGGGCACTAAGGGCAGAGGTATCACTCTTTCCTGGGAGGGCATAGACTGGATGACTTGCTAGGTGGGTTTTTAGGTTTAGGAATTTATTTCCATGGAGTCCCTGGCCTGGCAAGAAAAGACCAGAGATTTGTGCACACCGAACCACTGGAAGCTATTCCATAGTTATCTTAATTCATTTTTACTTTTTTAATTGTTCTAAATAAGTGGTGTTTTGGAATGCGATTCAGTCTAGCAAACCCAATTCTTTCATAAGATAGAAAAAGCATATGATCTACTACAACACCAGAGTTCCCAAATATTATATGTGAAAAGGAGTTGCAAAGGCCACATTGAGAGGCAAGTTCTTCTATTTTTTGATGGTCCAGTTGTGATCTAATGAGAAAAAAATTTAAACATAGATGATGCTCTGAGGCCTCATTTTCAACATTTGGGAATCTACCACAATATGGAAGAATGTACAGTAGCTGCACAGACAGTACTATTTATGTCATGAAAGTATAGATTTTAAAAGTAATCACTTATAAGAAAAACCTTTGCTCAGAGATAAGGAAACTGAAGGAATATATCCTGAAGAAATAAACAATTATGGATGGGTCAGTGATCTAACCAAAAGTAGGAAACTTAGCATTCAATTTAAGAAAGAAAGTCACAGAAAAATCTTGCAGCTCTGACTTTAGAAAAGTTCTTGCAGATTTCTGAGAGAAACATAATTCTGAAGTTTGCTGCCAACCTGAGAGAAAATACAGTTCTCCTGTGAAGCATGCAGATAGAAATAGTAATGTAAGGTAATTATATAAAGGGGCAAAAATGATGCCTTGACCTGAAAAGATTGAGCAATTAATAAAAAGACATACTCTGGAAATGTTTTACAGAGTAAAAATGTGCACAGACTTGCTCTCAGAAGTGAGTCAAAATTAGTTTGCAACCCAAAATTAAATAGTGACACCAGGTAAAGATTAGGAAAAAAACTACTAAGTTATGCTCAAAGTCATATTCCCTTAAATTTTGCTTCCAGAGGTATAATCCAAACCCGGCTACATGTTAGAGTCACCTAGGAAATTTAACAGATTTCCCGGGCTCCACCCCAGACCTGAATCTGTATCTGTCACAGATAAAGAATCTAGTCTTCAGAAAAGCTCCCTAGGTGACTCTTAGGCATCCCCATCCCCACCTTTGGTTCACAGGTTGGTATTTGTAAACTAACGAGATATTTCAGTTAACAATTTTTTGGTCAAACACATATACCACCTACGTAGTATTTTTATCTAAATCAATTTTTTCTTTACTTAAATAAAAGTCTTTTTTAAAGGAAACATTACATCACTACTGTAAATGAAAAATGAGCAATAATATTCATGAAGTCATAGATCTGATATGCTAGTTACACTTTTTTCTAATATGCACTGAAATAAATATATATTAAAATAAAAAATTTACCCAAGTGCCACCAGTAGCATATATGTCACACTTTGGGAAAAGTGATAATAAATAAAAGAGCATTGTTTTTGTTTAATTGAAAGAAGGCATTAAGGGCTGGATCGTGAACATTAATTTCAAAGACTCCTAAGTTGCTAACGTTTAGGGTGGTTTAGCCATTGGACCAACAATATTCTCACCAACACAACGAATCACCTGCAGGCTGTTGTCTAAGATATAACAAAGGCCTAAAATTATCCCTGATGTAAAGACTTAAGGGTGGTAAACTGATACTAACGACCTTTCTTTATATGACAATTCTAATTAATTCACACGTCACTCTCACCTTTGCTTTCGATAACAAGCCTCGTAAATTGAGTCGAACTGAAGAAAGAACTTGCACAGCTTCTTGGGGACTGGACTTGTTTTTACTGCATTTTATAGCCACTGGAAGATAAATGGGGGTGGGGGGTGGGGGACATCCGTTAAAAATTGATAACGATAATTGACAAGTACAAAACTGAATAATTTAATTAGAATTCTGTAGTAACAGACTTTAGAAATATTTCTACCTGGAAAGTTTCTATTTTTGAAAAAGGATAATAATTATGTGCATAACTCTTCTCTTTATCCTTTTTTAAGCAAGATAATTTACTGCTAAAGGGAATTTTGAGGAAAATAGGTGATTTTTGACGACTTACAGATCATTGGGAAGAGATCCTAAACACCTCCACACTGTGTGTTTGTGCACACACATACACACAGACTAATGAAAATTAGGCAAGCAGACAAAATCTTATTGAAAACGAGGTACGCAGAGAGGACAGAAACAGATGCAACCCATCTTAGTGTGGCTTTCCATGGTAACGGGTCCCTAATAGGGAGTTCACAATTTTTTTTTTTGTCCTTTTTGAGACTGGCCGCACCACGCTCAGCCCGTGAGCGCACCGGCCATCCCTATATAGGATCCGAACCCGCGGCGGGAGCACTGCTGCGCTCCCAGCACCACACTCTCCCGAGTGTGCCACGGGCTCGGCCCGTAGGGAGTTCACAATTTCTGATGACATTAGCCCAGGAAGTGGCATGCCAAATATGTACAGCTCAATTCCTACTGCATTTCCAGACTCAGGGTTTACAGCACCATTCTGGAACAGCTGATACCAACGATCTATGTGTTTTCATTTAGGCAATGTGATCACAGGTTCTTGGGTTCCTGAGCCATGCTCGGCATCAGCAGGAAAGGAGGAAGAGTGAAGTCATTCATCCATGACAACTCTGCCTCCAGCATTCTGGGAAACCATTTTCCTAAAACTTGAAATTATGAAGGGGGCATACTCCTCCCCAGCAGAAGACCCAGCTATTAATGCTTTACAAGAACAAGTGAAGAGCTCTGTACAAACATAACACCTGATATTTCTCCACCGATTTGTACTTGTTTTTGTTCCCCTAAATCATGCTCACTAAATTCAGACAGACCAATAACCAAATCTTACTTTAAAACTACACTAAACAGTGCAGGGATTAAAGTCTACTTCATACCCTAGATTGTAGACCAGGGATGGAAAATAGATTTCTTTTTGCATGCAAACTCTAATCAATTGATAGAGGATGCCTATGCCTGGCAGAATAGTTTTTTCATTAATTAATATCTTCCCTGGCCAGCAAGAACTAGGTGTTTTCATTCCTATTTCAGAATAATAATTATACTTTGACATTTCTCAGCTAAGGGTTGAAAGGATGCATGGTAATTAGCAATGTTAATCCCATTTTCAAAGGGCATAAATTAACCCAGAGATAGTGAAGATTATGATGTCTGTTTCTCTTAGTAGAGAAAAATTGTTAACTGCCATGACAGAGGTGTTTGAGCTGTTTAATACCTAGTAGTTTATATCAGAAAAATGTTGATTCTTATTTTATTTCTTTATATTCATTCTGAGAAAAATAAAAATAGAGCAAAAAAGACAAACACACTCTTATCAATTTCCCTCCTCAATCCCATTTCCAAAAGGCATTATAGATTGAGTTAAAAATAGAGGTATATAGAGAGAAATAACCTTCTGTTTCAAATCATCAGAAAATCCAAAAGAGCAGTGCCTTGTTCGTAGTCTGTAGTTAAAGTGCATAACTATTATTTAGTTTTGGGATGGCAAAGAACAAGTGACCTTCAGCCCACCCTTCACCAGAGTATAAAACAGCAGAAACTAAATAAATACTCTCCAGACAATACAAACGGGCACACAGTGACAACACTGTTATAGATAGGTCTCTAATGCTATGTCTGGATTGCAATGTCTTATCAGCTTTCTGACCTACATGGCTACTCTTAACAGTAGCAACCCAAGGAGTAAACCATTGGAGATTAAAACAAAAAAAATTTTTCCCTTTTTAAAATTGGGTGGGGTGGAGGAATAGTACTGGGGAGAAAGACTAGAGAGAGAATAGAATCACAGAGAAACCCAGCTCACTCTTTGATTGAGCACTGTATAGAAAATCAACAAAGGTTAAGATTTATCTTTATAAATCTAAAATATCATTAGAAACTAAAGCTAAGTATCCACTCAAATATGCTTAGAATGTTGTAGGAGCACCAACACGTAATTCGTTAAAGTCAAGGGAGAACTTAAAAGAATAGACACCTGTGATTCTCATTGCCCTGATGAAAAAAAATGGTGCCAACAATAGTTTAAAAGCCACTTTAAGATGCAAAATGAAGATTATTTTCCCTGGAGTGTATTCTGTAACCTGCATATTTATTTTTGACAGGTTTAATACCATCACTTGGTGATTACAGAAAATATCATGGCTTTGTTATAAACCCAGTGGTTCACAGAAATGTTTAGAGTTGGCAAGTTGAAGTAGATAAGATAAATTCTTCTAAGCCACATGAATTCCAGCGACCCCTAAAACACTCTTCCACTGATCTATTAGCGATTACTTCAAACTTTTCTACACTGCATTTCAGCTGTACAGAGTTCAGTGCTTCTACCTTATCTGCCCAGGGCTAGGTGGCCCAAGAAATTTGATATTTATACCTTTTTGGTCAAAGATATCAAAGGCCATAGTAGAATTATTAACTACCAAGCTCATTTCTAAATGGTTTGAACGTTCTGTGACTTCTTTATAGGCAGGTGAAACTTTATCCTTGTTCTTCATTTTTCTTTTTTTAGTTTTGAGCCCCTTCCTTTATTATATAGCCCAGATCTTCTACTTCAGAAAGAACAGGAAGGGGGTGGGAGGGTAAGGGATTAACATTTAAACCACGTGTAAAATACTGCTAAGTGTTTAAACGATTTTGTTGATTAAGAACCATAGGTAGGTATTAACCCCATTTGACCGATGAGAAAACTAAGGCTCAGAGAAGTTAAGTAATTTTACCTAAAGTCACCTAGCAAGCATGTGGTAGAGCTGGTCCTGGAGCTTATGCCTCCCTGATTCCAAAGCTCTGCCCTTTTCATTGTTTTCTGTTGGCCCCTACTTGCTGTCACTATTAGTGGCAGGAAGAAGAGAAGTAGGGGGAGGATTTTAGGATAGGCTCACAGTCCTTGTGATTCAGCTCTTAACAATGGGGTTCCATTACTTTATTGAAACTACATTCCCAAGGGCATCACACACCCATATTCAAATATTGGTATAAAAATGCATTACTTACTTTAACTGATGTACTTTTCATTAATGCAATAATTAAAAGCAGTCTTTATCTAGACTATATTTACCCAACAGGTATATAATTTTATATGTACGGTTACCTCCTCCCCTCAAATAACACCCTTTAAGTTTCCCAAAGACAAGGATTACATTCTATTTTATATTTCTTTTGTATATGCCATAGCTCTTTGTATATTGCTATATACTCCAGAAATCTATGTATTTTTATAAATAAATATTTTTATTCATTAAAGAAGAATATGAGTCAAGGAAAAATTAACAGATTTCCTTAATACTACATAATCAACACAAACAGACTCTGTGTGAGTGAAGGTTATATACAGTTGTAAAGGTATTTCACATCTCTAAAGAAGTTTCTAATTCCTGTCACTTATTCAAACAGTATTTAAGCCTCTATCCTATTTCTTCTTATTGCTCCAAAGTGCCTACACATAGTAGTTGATCTATAAATGTTTGCTGAATTAAACACAATTTCAATATAATGAAATAATTTGAAATTATTTGTATTGGAACTTTGCTTTTGACTAACACTCTTTTTCATCAGTAAAAAGTACATTAAAGTATGCCACGGATATCAAATGTTCTATCAATTACCATGTGCAAGTCCTAGGGCTCTTTGAACAACTTCCTTAAATGATGTAATATCTTTCTCCCAACAACCGGACTGTATGTCACACTTGTACGCCTTTGAGAGATACTGGAATGCCTGAGGAAAGAGAAAGAACTACATTCAGAATAACAAGTGGAATTCACATTTCAAACTGTTTCCTGGAAGTCATATGGAACTAATTCCCACATGAAAAACCAGCATGTGTTATAAGGCACAGTCTCTATTATTCTCATCAAAGAAGGGGTAGAGATGCACATGCAGGAACAATGCGCAATTACAAGAAATCAAATGGATGGATCTAGATAGAGACACTTCCCTGTAACTAGAGAATATAAAGGCCAGGTTTGGAAATCCAAAAGAAGTATACAGATTTCCTCAGCATTTGTAGCCATCAGCTTAAGAGGCCCATTTAGAGAATGAGGTGTGAACTTGGTGAAAACTATGGAATTGCTGGTAGGTGTGTAATCTCCCAGATGTTTAAAACACTCTCTTTCAAATCCTCAGGAATTCTTGAAGGAGAAGTCACAGGTCAGAGAATTCAGAGCACAGTGCATTTATGCGATTATGCGAGACAGTGCATAATTTGAGAAGAAATGGGAGGACAGGAGGTAGGAGTGAGGGCATGCGTGCACATGACATGTGTTCTCCGGGCTGACAAGGCAAAGGCAGAAGCCAGCTGTGTGAACCGAGGGAGGAAGAGAACAGCTAGAATCCCACAGATTAGCTATACCGTGGCTAATGGGAAAACCACGCAAGTAGTACATTTGATTTGTTGTGGATGTTTTGAAGAGAAACAAAAGATTACTTCAAACTTGGAAACTCTGGGGGCTTCTTCAAGTTCTAAGATTAGAGGTTAAATGCATAACTCGAGTGTAAGTGGTATCTAATGCACTTGTGAGAAAGGGGCAGGGCAACCTCTGTAAAGTATTATATGTTTAGACTTCGAAAGTTTTTCTCCAATATCCTTATCTAGTTCCTTTTTTTCCCTTTTGTAGCTCTCAGATCTAAACACTCTTTTTGTCCTTGTCCCCAGTCTACCTCCGTCTTTAGCAATGAGGCCACAGAAAGTGGTGCTGCATAAACAAGAGCCAGCTGCTTGCTGCAAAGCCATAGGGGCAGCAGGTTAAAGAGACCCTTTTGCAGGAAACAGAACAACTGTATAAGAAAAATGCATGGAGGGCCGGCCCGGTGGTGCACTGGATAGTGCGCCTGGGAAGCGCGGCGGCGCTCCCGCCCGAGGGTTCGGATCCC
>NW_007743126.1:20539-21404 GCF_000696425.1 Galeopterus variegatus | reverse complement strand
CTCTAGTATTACTCTTTTGTAAAGTGTGTTTTCTCTGATGTTAGTTTAGCCACTCAAGCTTAGGCTTTGCATGATATATTTGCACAATATGTCTTTTCCTACTCTGTTTAACTATTTTTCTTTGTATTTAAAATGTGTCTCCTGTTGGATCTTGCATTTTATCTACTGTGAGAGTCTCCACCTTTTAATCTAACGTAGTCCGTTTACATATATTTATTCATATGTGTCTTTACCTTTATCTCTTGCTTTTTTTCCCCCTCATCTCTTTTTGTTGTTGTTCATCAGTTCTTTTCTGCATCTTGTGGGTAAATCAAATATTTTTTACTATTTTACTTTGATGTCTCTATTGGCTTCTAAGAGCTGCTGCTTTTTCAGTCCAGGCCTTTGGAGTCTTTCCTGTGTCTGCATAATTGAGAGATCTGCCAAGGATTTGGGCAAACTGGATACTCAGAATTGGGGACTGACCCTCTGTTGTTCCCTTGCCTTTGCTTTTTCTCCCCTAAATTTCTGATGGTTTTTCCAGGCCTGAGTTCTGACCTCTGACAACTAGAACTGTGTGTGGGTTAAGGGATGCACTCAGCGTGGTGAGCATCAGACTCGCCTCACAGATCTCACTCTGTGCAGGTAGTGGTCAGCCAGAGATTTGGGCAGAATTTGCTCTTAGGTGGATCTCACACCTTCTGTGACTCTCTTGCTCTAGCATTTCTGCTGTAAATTTCCAACCATCTCAAAGCCCTGAACTCTGCTTTTTATCTCCTTGAGCTTATAAATTGTGACTTTTTGCTCAGATCTGGGAGGGAAGGCGGGAGGGTCAATTTGCAGAATACACCAAGGCTCCTTGGTGCTTTTTTAAAAAACATCCTTA
>NW_007743126.1:18383-19508 GCF_000696425.1 Galeopterus variegatus | reverse complement strand
TTATTATAACATGTCTTTTTCTCTAGTAATAGTCTTTTGTAAAGTGTTTTTGTCTGATATTAGTTTAGTCACTCAAGCTTTCTTAGGCTTTGCACGATATATTTGCACAATTTCTTTTTCTGTCCTTTATCAGGTAAAAAATGAGCTGTCAAGCCGTGAAAAGACACAGAGGAAGCTTAAATGCATGTTAGTCAGTAAAAGAAACCAATGTGAAAAGACTACGTACTGTATTATTCTGACTGTATGACTTTCTGGAAAAAGCAAAGCTATGGAGGCAGTAAAAAGATCAGTGGTTGCCAGGAGTTTGTGGGAGATAGGGATGTCTAGGCGGGGCACAGAGAATTTTTAGGGCAAGAAACCTATTCTGTATGATACTGTAATAATGGATGCATGACTTATACATTTTTAAAAAGCCATAGAATATAGAGCACCAAGAATGAACCCTAATGTAAACTATGGACTTTGGTTGATAATGAAATGTCAATGTAAATTCATAGAGTGTAACAAATGTACCACTCTAGTGTGGGATGTTGATAGTGGGGAAGCCTGTGTAGGGGCAGGGAATGTATGGAGAGTTTCCATACATCCCCTGCTCAATTTGTTATGAACCTAAAACTGCTCCAAAAAATAAAATTTTATATATATATGTACACACACATACATATATATGTATATATGTGTGTGTAATGTTATCTTCTAGGAGTTCTGCAGTTTTGCATTTTTCATTTAGATCTGTGATACATTTTGAGTTAATTTTCCAGAAGGGTGTACAGTCTACATCTAGATTCATTTATTTGCATGTGAATGTCTAGTCGTTCAAGCACCATTTGTTGAAAATGCTGTCTTTTCTCCATTGTATTGCCTTTGCATCTTGTCAAAGATTGGTTGACTAAATTTATATGGATCTATTTCTGGTCTCTATACTGTTCCATTCATCTTTGTCTTTTCTTTTACCAACACCACATTGTCTTGATTACTGTAGCTTTATAGTAAGTCTCAAAGTCGGATAATGTGTCTTTCAACTTTGTTCAATATTTTGTTGGCTAATTTTGGGTCATGTAAGTTTTAGAATGAGTTTTTCTATTTCTTCAAAACACACCATTGGGATTTTGATAGGATTGCATT
>NW_007743126.1:16339-16686 GCF_000696425.1 Galeopterus variegatus | reverse complement strand
ATCTCATCAAGGGCTGGCATGTGAGGGTTTTTAAAAGAAAAGGGTCAAGGGATGGGGAGGGGGCTGCATGGGTAGCTGGTGCACAGTTCTGATCGGCAGAGTCTCAAGGACAAAGAAGCAACTGTTGGTTTCACTCTTATCAATGTCTTTCTCCTGACAGTTTGTCTCCAGTTAGCACATCCTGAGGGATGGGAAAGTTCGGGTCTTTGTCCTGTAAAGACATCTGCCAGATATATGTTGAGACAGTGTCTCTTATCCCCACAATGTAGTGACTTTGTTTTATGGTCCTTCTTATTGCTTAGGTGACATTCCATTCTGCCCAGCTGCCTTCTTTAACTCCTATTCCC
>NW_007743126.1:15558-16206 GCF_000696425.1 Galeopterus variegatus | reverse complement strand
GAGTTTAACATTTAGGATTGGAGGAGAGGAAATTATATGCATTCATTTCAAGAAATTCATGAGTCCCTGACCTTACACTGGCATGACAGTAGGGCTGGCTTTGACAGTCTTAGGATAGCATTGAAAAGCACTTCAACCCACAGTATAGATCACCAACAAAATGATTATGATTGTTAGACCCATTTTTGCAAGTCCCAACAATATGAATTTAAATTATTCTGAGATCCAGGAAAATAAGGAAGAAAACCAGTTTTCTGTGTTAGGCTCTTCTGGGGAAATCTGCTGTAACATTACAAACGGCTCGTTCGGATTTTTCCCAGGTGTGTTTTCTACTTGAAAGGATACACTTGTGTGTGTGCAGCAGGTGGTGTTAGTGACTCTACGTACACCTCCTTGCTCTGCCAAAACATAATCTACCGGCGCTCTACTAATACCACTTTGACCAGGGAACTGATCTCTCTCTGTTGAGCTACAGTTGCTTGTGCAGTTTCGTCAGCTATTGTTGCCAAGGTTACAGACAGATTCCTTATCATATATTCATGAGATAATTCTCATTGACCAGAGGAGACCTCTTAAGAAAGTCCAACCCACACCCTATTCTGAGCTGCTGGTAATAATCTTTTCATTCTGGAAAACAGGTTTAAAGCA
>NW_007743126.1:11478-13808 GCF_000696425.1 Galeopterus variegatus | reverse complement strand
GAAGTATCTAGACTCTCTTTTACATTATATCTATCCTTCTATTAAATTTCCACTATAGTCCCCTAATAAGGATAGTATGATTCCAACAGTTTCAGGGTAAATAGCAGGTTTTGGTTAACAATAATACATCTACAGCTAAGATGATTTAGATAATCAGAAAGTAGACACAAAGAACTAAGCAAAATTAAAAATATGCTTCAGCCAATAAAGTATATTAGAACATACGGCCAAGAGTCTGTCATTACTTACCCAAGGTCGTCGTCTTAAACTTCAATTTGAGCCCTCGTCCTTGCTTACATGTGTACCGGTTCTGGCCAGTAGATGTCGCTGTCGCTTCAGGAAGAATGTTCTTTCCAGGCAAGGCTGTCCGGGCAATTCTCCGCAGGAAGTATTTTCATGCAATACTGAATCCGTGATATTATTCCTGATAGTTTAATAGAAGAATGGGCTACAAACAAAACCTGATAAGGTTCCTCCCACTATGGTTGGAGTTGATCCTCAGGGTGGGCATCTCTCCAAGTCTTTAAAAGTACCCAATCCCCTGGTTTTATATGGTGTGAGGGGAACATCAGTGAGGTATGACAGTCTATTAGAAGCAAATTTATGAGTAGCATTTAAAATTAATCCCAGTGATTGTACGTACCCGACAGTATCTAACTACTTTACCTTCAGGTCAGTTGCCTGCCCACTCAGTTGCTCAGAATAGAGGAAGGGTCTCCCATATAATATTTCATAAGGTCTCAATTGAAGCTCGTTTTTAGGGACTACTTTAATTCTAAGTAATGCAGTTGGTAATACCTTGTCCCATGTTAAATTGGTCTCTTGGCAAATTTTTGCTACAGTCTTCTTTAAAGTATGGTTCATTTTCTCAGTTTTCCCCATGGATTTAGGTCTCCAAGAGGCATGTGATTTCCATTTTATCCCAAGTTGTTTAGAAGTTTCCCGTCTTATACTGGCAAGAAAAGCACTATGCTGGCAATAAAAGCACTACTGTTGTCACTTTGAATAGAGAAACACCATACAAATCTGGGAATGATTTCTTTGAGCAAAACTTTCACCACTTCAGAAGCTCTTTCAGAATGGCAGGGAAATGCTTCAACCCACCCTGTAAAAGTGTTTTATCCCCAGAACTTAGTGACTCTATTTTATGGTCCCTCCTATCACTTAGGTAACATCCCATTCTGCCCAGCTGCCTCCTTTCACTCCTTTCCTCAATTGCTGGTTGTAAATCCTAACTCCCCAATTGGAGAGTCCTGTTCCCAGAACCTAATTCAGCATTAGCTTGAGGGAACAAGGCCACAGCTCATTTTTATAAATCTTTTTGGGAGGGGCTTCATCTGAATGGGATACCCACTCGGTCTCAAAATTCACCATCGAAGCCATCTCTGGCCGTGGACCTTTCTTTTTTGGGAGTGTTTTGGTTATTGGTCCAATATCCTTACTAGTTCTTTTCAGATTTTCTGTCAGTTCATGATTCAGTCTTGATAGGTTGCATTCATTTCACCTAGTTTATTTGATATATTCATAGTACTCTCATCATCCCTACTTTTTTCTGTAAGGTTAGTAATGTCTGCACTTTCATTTATGATTTTAGTCATTTGAATTTTCTCTTTTTAGGCAATCTAGCTCAAGTCTAGATTTGTTGATCTTTTTGAATAAACAACTCTAAGATTTGTTGATTTTGTCTATTATTTTTCTATTCTCTATTTTATTTTTCTCTGCTGTAATCTTTATTATTTCCTTCCTTCTGCTAGCTTTTGGTTTATTGTTTTCCAAGTATAATATGGAATATCTTCTTTTATCCTTTCACTGTCAACTTATGTGTCCTTAGATCTGAAGTCTTAGATCTCTTGTAGATAACATATAACATATAGTTGGATCCTGTTTGTTTTTTTAAAAAATCTATTCTGCCAATCTGTGTCTTTTCATTGGGGAATTTAGCCCATTAACATTTAATGTAATTACTTACAAGGCAGGACTTACTGTTGTTATTTTGTTAATTGTTTTTTCGATATCTTAAGGCTTTTTTGTCTTTCATCTCCTCCTTTATTGTTTTTCTTGTGTTTAGCTGATTTTTATAAACAAATTTTTATTTTCTTCTCATCTCCTCTTGTGTATTTTTTATAGTTTTTTTTTTTTTGTGTGTGTGTGTGTGTGTGTGTGTGTGTGATTACCATGGGATTACATAAAACGTTCTAAAGTTATAACAATCTATTTTTAACTAACTTCAATTGAATACAAAAACCCTATTCTTTTACGGGTCTGTCCCCCTCCTTTATGTTATCAGTGTCACAAATTACATCTCTATATATTGTGTGCCCATTAACATA
>NW_007743126.1:10095-10634 GCF_000696425.1 Galeopterus variegatus | reverse complement strand
ATCAGTGTCACAAATTACATCTCTATATATTGTGTGCCCATTAACATAGATTTATAATTATTTTATGTTGCTTTTGTGTTAAAAATCCTATAACAGCATTGAAAGTGAAGTTAGGAAGCAAAACTACAATAATACATGTTTTTATATTTGTCCATAGGTTTACCTTTAGTAACTTTGTATTTTCATATCGCTTCAAGTTTCTGTTTAATGTTCCTTCATAACAATTTGTAGGTGTCCCTTTAGCATTTCTTTTAGGGCAGGTCTAGTGATAATGAACTCCCTCAGGTTTTGTTTGTCTGGGAATGTCTTAGTTTTACCCACATTTTTGAAACACAGTTTTGCTGGATATAATATTCTCAGTTGACAAGGATTTTTTCCTTCAGCACTTTAAATATATCATCCTATTGCCTTCCACCTGCAAGGTTACTACTAGAGAAATCCACTGATAATCTTATTAAGTACCCTTGTATGTGATGAGTTGCCTTTCTCTTGCTGCTTTCATGAGTCTCTCTTTGTCTTTGAACAGTTTGATTATAGAG
>NW_007743126.1:8136-8864 GCF_000696425.1 Galeopterus variegatus | reverse complement strand
AGGTTCCTTAATTCCTCATTCTCTACCATTTCAGGAGACAGGAATCAAAACAAGATGGAGGCCTTTCATGAAGCAGGATTAAGGTGCCTTTCACTGGGAGACCTTTCACGCTGGCAAATCAGGAGACATGTTGTGAATAAATTAACTGGAAGTCAAGACTCCATGATAAATATTCAAGGAAAGAGTTCTCAGATCCCCAAGCAACGTGATTCTTCCTGCCAAGTGGGAGCAGGGGAATCCATTCAGCCTTCTGTAGATGACAGCTATCTAGTGAATCTTATAGGGGATCATTCCAATGTTATTGAAAATCAAGAATTTCCAACTATGACAGCTCAAAATTCTTGGAGTAAAATATATCTGAATGAGACACAGAATTATCAGAGAAGTTGTAAGCAGACTCAGATGAAAAACAAATTATGTGTATTTGCTCCATGTGTTGACATTTTCAGTAGCATTTCACACTACTGTGATGATAATATACTGCACAAAAGAGATAAAGCTCACAGCAACAATGATTGTTATAAAGACACCTTGAAGGTATCACCTCTTACCCAGCATAGTATTCACACGGGACAGAAAACCTACCAGCGTAATGAATGTGAAAAAGCTTTCCGTGATAGCCCCAGTCTTGAACTTCATCAGCAGGTCCACTTGGGAAAGAAGTCCCCTACATGTCCTATACACGAGAAGGACACCAGTTATAGCTCTCGTATTCCTGTTCAACAAAA
>NW_007743126.1:5000-6403 GCF_000696425.1 Galeopterus variegatus | reverse complement strand
CCAGATCATTCACACTGGAGAGAAACCATTCAGATGTGAGGAGTGTGGGAAGGAATTCAGCTGGAGTGCCGGCCTCAGTGCTCATCAGCGGGTCCACACAGGAGAGAAACCCTATACGTGTCAGCAGTGTGGGAAGGGCTTCAGTCAGGCCTCACATTTTCACACACATCAGCGGGTCCACACTGGAGAGAGGCCTTACATATGTGATGTCTGTTGTAAGGGCTTCAGTCAGAGGTCACATCTCGTCTACCATCAGAGGGTCCACACTGGAGGGAAGCTATAGAAGTGTGAGGTGTGCTGAAGCCTTCAGTTAGAGTTCACATCTTCCTCTTCTTTAGAAAACCCACGCTGATGATTGTGAAAAGTTCCTTCAGAACTCAGGATGTTCAAAGAATCTTCATGGGAAAGATGCTTTCTAAAATGCTGTGTTTTAAGGACTCAGTTGGGAGGTAAATTCTTTACCAAACATGACATTTCACAGAGGAGAGAAAACTATTTGTTCTATAAATATGATCATTATTTATACAACAGCTGTAAAGTGTCTCAGTTCTCAAGATGTGACACAGCAGAAGAATCTTGACATTCCAGGAGAAAGCGGCCTTAGAAATGAAGATTATTGGCAGGACTTCAGCAAAAGTTTAATGATTAACAAAACTGACACCAACTAAAATGTAACCTCCACGTAGGGAAATGTTTTTCACCACTGTATCTCTACCATGTAGAACTGTGTTTGGTTCCTAATAGGGTGCAGCAATCACTGAAGAAAGTGGAGAAAAATCCCTATAATTAGGACAGATATTTGAAAATTCTAGTCGGTTTCCTAACCTAAATTCATGTTAATTTATATTCAAATGGAGTCCTGCAAGTAGCCTTAATAACATTAGTTTTAAAATATATTAAAGTACAAAAAATCATGTAATACTGCCATCCACTTTAATACAAACTAGCCAAAGACTTGTGAATGGCACCCATCCTTCATACAGCCTCAGTTCTTTGTACATTCTATCATCAAATGTGTACATTATTATTTTTAGCATCATTGGTTTTACTTTATATACTGAGAAATACTGTTTTATTAATCCAGTAACGTGATATACAAGTTACATGATTGGAATTTTTGGACCCTAATTCATTATGGCAAGGTTTTACTGTAACTCTATGAAAGTGTTAAAAGTAGTTTACTGATGACAAAAAGTTTCTTAGTAAACTTAAGTTGTTAATAATTGATCTCTTGTCATTATTTCCATTCAGACTTTGGTCACATTGCCTTTCTATGTGTAATTCTCCATCTAGAACTCCTAAGGAGGGGCTTTGGCAGATTTGAAGGATGCTAATTTTGTCACATTCCTCACCCCTATTGCTATTTCTCTCCCTAAAATGGTGGGGAGAGGGCAATAAACCTC
>NW_007743126.1:1665-3259 GCF_000696425.1 Galeopterus variegatus | reverse complement strand
GGCACCTGAGCTGACAACTCCGCAGCTCTAGTTCCTCTGGCATGTCTTTCTGTCTCTGTGCAGCCTCTTCAGCATGGTGACTTCACAGTAAGTGGACATTTCATGGTGGCTCAAAGTTAGTATCCTGAGAAAAGTCAGCACAAGTACTATCACTTCTGCCTCAATCATTTCGTTGAAGCAGTCACAAAAGCCCATCCAGAATCAAGGGGGGAGTAAAAGGATTTGTAAACATATCTTAAGATTAATGCTCATTCTTACAGTAATACTCCCTAATCTACAGAGTTTATTCCCATTCTCCAATTGTCCCATAGTATGTTCATACCATTTTCTATTTTAGGATTCAATCTAAGGTGTACCATGCCCTGCATCTAACCATCATGTTTTGTTAGTCTTCAATCTGGATCAGTTCTACAGCCTTGGTCTTTCATGAGATGGNAATAATACATGGCCACTAAAATGAGGATATAGGTCTATAATGACAGGAAAAGAACTCAGATTATGCATGAGAAAACTAGTTAGAGCCTTCCAATTGATAGAAGTCTGCACTTAAAGATGTGATTATATACATATAATATATAGAAGGGTATTCATTTATATGCTAACATTGGTTTACTCTGTGAGGATTGGGATGATTTTTACTGAATTTTTCAAAAAATTATTTACGATGACTATTAACTTACCAAAGAAGTAAAACTGTGAAATGAAAACATGCATAAGTGAAAATCCCTTAAAGCTAAATCATGCTTGATTGCTTTATTTCGTTATATGGCATGTAAAACTGTGTTACGGATGTACATAACATGGTGTCATGTAAAACTGTGTTACGGATGTACATAACATGGTGTTCATTGTTGCATTCTTGGTTATAGCAAGCTTTGCTTTCAGTTGGATTGACGAAATGGTTTTGGCTTATCCACTTGGAATACTATACAGAATGACATGAGAGAAGGTAAGATAATAATTGACATCGGTAGAGACAATGTTTAGAAACATGGGCAGAGACAGAATTTTGTATGATCACGTGTGTGTGTGTGTGTGTGTGTGTCTGCATGTGTATGTATGTATATAATCTAATTACCTTTAAAGTGGGTATTATAGTAATTTTTTTATGTTTCTTTTTTTGTGATGTTTTAAAAATGTTTTAAAAATCTTTATTTTGAATTCATTCTAAACATTCAGAAAAGATGCAAGAATAATACAAAGAATTCCCATATATCCTTGAGGCTCTAATGTAATTGCAGTCAGACCTGTTAGTTCATCTGTCTGGCACCTGAGCTGACAACTCCGCAGCTCTAGTTCCTCTGGCATGTCTTTCTGTCTCTGTGCNTTGTATATTCCCTGTCCCAACCATAGATTCTATAGAGCCCTGATTCCTTTTAGTGGGGAATGGTATTTTTCAAGATCAGGGTGCTGTATTTATTCATCATTACTAGGATATCAAGTCTGTCTGTGTAAAATACTGATACCTCCAATTTCAAATAAGTATCACAGATTCTTTCTAAAAGTCTTTTCCCATTTTTTTCTTTCTCCAAGAGTCAGAAGTTGGCCCCCAATATCATCAATACGTTTACTTATTTATTCAGTCCTCCAATGC
>NW_007743126.1:0-316 GCF_000696425.1 Galeopterus variegatus | reverse complement strand
TCCAATATATTTTCGTTTTATTTCCTTATATTTAGACATATTTTATTAGATAATTTTCAATTTACCTCTATAGACATATGAAACATTTCATGAATTGTTATAACCTGGTTGGGAAACACTGTTTTAGAGGTTTATTGCTTAGTGGGACAGACATATGAGAACAAGTAACTATGAAGAGTGTGATAAGACGATAGAAGTATTTTAAATGTGGTTTGAAACAGGGAGTTCTACTGATATGAGCAAGTAGTTCCTATTGCACCAAAATTCCAACTATAAACTCTAGACCAAATGTTGAAATATATTTTTTATTTTTATA
>NW_007743125.1:17971-19741 GCF_000696425.1 Galeopterus variegatus | reverse complement strand
TGTGGACTAGACCTGTTGTTCTTACAGCAAGGAGGATTATGCGCCACCCTCAAAGAAGAGTGTTGCTTCTACGCCGACCACTCTGGAGTGGTCAAAGATTCCCTAGCTAAGCTTAGAGAAGGATTAGAAAAGCATAAAAAAAGAATGTGAAGCCAATAGTAATTGGTTCCATAGCTGGCTTTCAAGTTCCCCGTGGCTCACCACTCTGCTTTCCTCCCTGGCAGGCCCCCTAGCATCTTGGGGCCTTATTCCATTCGCCAGGTTGTGTCCCTTATAAGGCACAACCCCACTTCTCTCGTAATGCTCACCCAGGTGGTAGAGGAGGTGGCCCATAATGAAAGCCCTGACAGCCCTTGGGTTAATATGGCCCTTCAAGAAATCAACGCCAATCTGTAAGGCTCCGCCCCGCCCCTGCTGGGCTTGATAGTCAATGATGGGTAAGATTTCCAGAGGGAAACAACCTAAGACAGGCACAGCCACCAGAGGGAATGGAGGTGAGGCTGGGAAGGTTAGCCCCCTCCACCTGCCTTATTAAAACAAAAAGGGGCTAACACCACCTTAAGTGACGTTACAAGTGGCACCATTATCGGCCCACAAGGGCGTATTAATGTGGCAGCCTAAGATCGCGCCAGGAGGAAGTAGGGTAGTGGTGTCTGCGGGGACCTTGCCTAAGCCCTTATTGGCCTAATACGTGCTTCTGTGCTCGTGAACAAAATAGCTAGGCATTGAGACAGGATGCATGCCCTTGACCTTTAAGCTGACAGGATTATGTAAAGCTAGGCATTGAGGCAGGATGCATGCCCTTGAAGCTGATTGGATTATGTTAAAACCTCCTTTCCCTACTTGTCTATAAAAGCAAGTGCTTGTGTGATAATAAATGGAACTGCTTGATAGAACCCCCACTGCATCTGAGTGTCCTTTAACTGGGCTGGTTTGGTGCCAGTGGTGTGCTCACCTCTCTTCACGGCTCTCTTCCCCTGTCTCCTTCCAAAGGGGACAGGAGGGAAAGAGTAATCCGGGCCGTTCGCTCACCCACTGAAAGGAACAAGGCTAGGGCTGTACGGGCCAGCCGGCGGCAGACCCGACATTTACCGTTTTATCACACTCATATTTCAATTACTATCCTATTCTTCCAAACCAATCTATGGTTAAAATAAAATAAAACAAAACAAAGCAAACATAATCCTGGAATTTCCTTCCTAGGATTCAACAACAGGGATACATTATTAATAAAGTAAAAATGAGCTTACACATTTGTTATCAGAGTCATTACCTGCTGGCCTTTAAAAGCGTAATTATTTCTTTTAGTCCTTGAACAATGCTTGCTAACATTCAGAATGGCTGTTAACATATGTCAACATGTGCTTTTCTCAAGTTTGGATGTTGTTCATTAGAGAGTTAATCAACTAAATGTAAATTCGAATGGGATGAACTCTGTGTGATCTTTACTGTTATTTTAACCTCTAAGAAATTCAGTTTTTTCATTTGTAATATGAAGAAATTGATACTGATCTCATAGGGAAGATCAGAGTATTTAAATGAGATAAATATTAAACATTGATTGTATTGCCTGGTACATAATACATGTTTAATAAACGTGCTATTTTAGGAAATTACTTTAGTATTTCTGTATCATTGTAGAGATAATCAACTTCCTGTATTAGGAAGACATTTCTAGTGCTGGTGGACTATATCCATCAAAATTTAATTTTTGATCCAGTTTTACCTTCCATCACATGTTATAAAACATTCTATTCCAGGAGGCTTATG
>NW_007743125.1:9860-17676 GCF_000696425.1 Galeopterus variegatus | reverse complement strand
CATTGATTGTATTGCCTGGTACATAATACATGTTTAATAAACGTGCTATTTTAGGAAATTACTTTAGTATTTCTGTATCATTGTAGAGATAATCAACTTCCTGTATTAGGAAGACATTTCTAGTGCTGGTGGACTATATCCATCAAAATTTAATTTTTGATCCAGTTTTACCTTCCATCACATGTTATAAAACATTCTATTCCAGGAGGCTTATGTAAAAGCCAATTATATTTTACTTAAGAAACATGTATTTATATGTGTTTCAATACTCTGTTAATAGAAGAGATAAAACTCTATATTAAATAAAACAACATTTAATTAAATGAAATTTCTTTTCAGTCAACATAATGTAAAATTCCAGGTCCTGAATATTAACGTACCTACTAATTACTGTTGTTGTTAAATGGGCTCTCTCTCTTTTTTTCTTTTCTTTTCTTTTTTTTTTTTTTTTGGTAATGTCCTGTTCAGAGCTCATATTCCAAGCTCTGATATAGAAAGAAAATTGTTTAAGAACATTCCTTGTTTGTTTAGTCCAATAACTTCTCTTGGGAGGAAATTGGCATAGAGACTAGGAGCATACTTCTGGATCCAGACTTCCTAATTTGAATTCTGGCTTGGCCAATTATTTGTATGATGTTCTTGAGTAATTATCTAAGCTCTACCTCCCTTAATTTTGTTTATATAAAATAAAAATACTAAAAGTATCTACATCATTAAATTATTTGAAAATTAAATGGGTTAAATATATTATGATAATAAATACAAATAAGTGTTAACTTAGGTGTTGTCATTATATTGCTTAGTATCTAGAAGAGGGACAAAAGTATTTTTAAGATGGTTTCAACCCCTTTCATGTAAATCTATTCTGACTACTCTCTGCCCCCAATTAGGTGGAATTTTATAACCAAACAGCAATAGCTCTTCCTCAAAGGGCTATCCAAAGGCGTATCTTGAAGTTTTTTTTTTTTTTCTTAATGCAGATAAAAGTGTTTTTGACTTAATGAATACAAGTTAATAGATTTACAATTTTATTTATTAAATCACCTCTTTGACCGCCAGTTTTATCTTCTAATGGAGTAACATTAAATGGTGCCAGGCTTCTGGCTTCAGTTCAGATAGAAAAGGTGCAAAAAGCATCACATCTACTCTCACAAAAAGAACAGCCATATAATATACAAAATCATTAATCCAGAGACCTGAAGTCGGAAAACAACCAAGTAGTTTAAAACCTAAGAAATAGAAGAGCTTCAAAGGAGATATAGAATATGCTAGTCTGTGGCAATTGGAGAGAGAGAAGGTTTCTATACAAGTAGATTAGAAGGATTCAGTTTTTTTTGTTTGTTTGTTTGTTTGTTTTGTTTTTAATGAATTACTAAAGGCCCAGGGTGGAATAACATGAGAATATAGAATCTCAGATTATTGCAGACACAAGGGCAGTTTGCATATGCTCACAGTCTCCTCTCCCTGGACCTCACTGGGTTCTCCCAAAGAAAACTGGAGCAAGGCAGGATACAAGACAATCCTTTCCTTACCGATGCAGGGCTGTATGAGTGGAGACACTCTCACTATTCCACCTGGTCACTCCTCCATGAAAGAAGAAAAGCATTGAGTTGCTAGCGAAAGGGAAATGCAACAAACACTTTTGCCTGAAGAGCACATGTGAATACACATTGCAGCTGGAAGAAAGAGAACCTCCACGTCTGGGGAAGGGCAGAAAATTCTCCTGGGTTCAGACAATTGGGGATCTCCTACTGTTGTCTTAGGTGTTGACCTGGGACCAATCCAAAAAAATGTTCGTTCCATTGTATGCATTGCTTGCACCTCAAAGGGACCCAGACATGTTCAGTCTTTGACTAATGTGTCTTCCTAACACTAGGCCATTTGGGAAATATAGAAAGAAACTATGCCTTTCTTCCTCCTTTTGATCTCTTGATTCCAATAAGTGATTTACTGGTTCACCAAATCTGCCCAGAGAGGCAGTTCAGTCTAGTACTTAAGAGCATGTTTTCTGGGGCTCAATAACTGGGGTTTGAATCCCAGTTCTGCAGTCATCAGCTGTGTGATCTTCAGAAATTTCTTTTTCTTTTTCATGTCTCAGTTTCCCTATCTGTAAAATAGAAATAATAATACTCTGCATGGTTGTAGTGAGGATTCAATTAACATACGTGTACCACTTAAAACAGTGACATATTAAACCAGTCTTAGTGTTTGTTAAATGAATAAAGCTCATCTGTAACAATGACCACATTCTTTGTGTTTCCAACTTAGTGACAGAGGATGGGAGAAGTGGATTTAGATCAGATCTTGTTTGGTATGTAAGAGCTTCATTTTTACATTAATTCCCTCTCTCTGGTATCATCAATTTCTCCCAGGATTCTGGATCATTCTAGCAAAAAATATTCTCTAATATCTCTCAAATTTACACAAATGTGTTTCCTCACTCCTTATCCCTTCCATCCACCAATTCAATTATCTTCTCTCCTTGACAACAAATTCACAAAAGGAGATTAGTTGTGACAGATTATATTTCCAAAAATGTCCACTGCAATATTTCTAGTTCCTCTATAATGTTACTGGTCCCATCAAGAGATGGGTTTACTTCACTTCTCTTTAAACCCACTGGGATTTTGTTACTGCCTCTAGAAGAGTAACTTCTCAGGGTAGGCAATACAAGGTGATGTGTTTCACCCGTCTGTCTCTGTCTCTGTCTCTTTTTATCTCTCTCAATACTTATCCCTGTGTCCAGCCACCCTGCAATGAGGAAGCCCAGGGTGTATGGAGACCCCAACTGTAGGGGTTCTGATCAACTGTCCCAACTCCTCCAGCTGATTTCATCCTTCTGATATGTGAGTGTGCAAGCTTTCAGGCAGTTCTAGCTCTAAGTCTCTGAATCTTCCAGTTTGAGATCCCACATGTAAATCAGAACAACTTATCGCTGTTATGACTTATTCAAATTCCTAACCCACATAGTCCATTAGTATAATTAATAATTGCTTTAGACCACTGAGTTGTGAGATAATTTTTTATGCATGCATAGTACCTGGAACTTTGTTTGTAACAACTAGATTCACTGTAGAGGGATGCTACATTAGGACTCAGAAACTTCTATTAGGAAATGCCAAATTGATATAGAAATAATAAGATATAAGTTAAAATAAGTGAAGAAATCATTCAGAATCTTTGAAATCCACCTAATAGAATTTCTAGGAAAAATAATGAAAAATGCAATGAGGAAATAAAGAACTAAAAACTTCCCAAAGATGAAGATTCTTCATTTCTTTGAGATATACAAGTTTGTCCATTATTATTTCCCCAAATTATACAACTTACGTAATCAGAAAATATGTTAATGGTAATTTTCTTCCTACTTTCTGTTTTAAAAAGTTATTTTGATCTTTCTCAATAATCAAGATGTATCAAATGTATAATTAAATTAAAGTAAAAATTTAAAACAAATGTGGTGATGGCTTAAAAAGTTTATAATAGTTAAATATAAAATTTATTTTCTTTAGATAATTAACATTATCATTTAAATAATTATGTGAATATTATTATTATTAATATTATTATAATTATGTGATATTATTATTGTGAATCTTAAAAAAAAAGGTATAAAGTTGAGTATTCTTCCATCTAGGATTCATTACATTTGCTATGCTTATTATTGACATTGAGAAGATTTTATATTTCAAAAAGGAGAATATTATCTCTTCATAACTTGTAAACACACAATAATTTAGGATTTTTAGAAGTATCTTGTTTAAAACAAGTGATTTAGATTTACATAATTCACTCTTTTCTTTGAATAATCCTTTTCTATATCAAAATTTCACCTGGCATTTTGGATGTAATGCTGAGCTGAATCATTACTTTTACTTACATATTTGCTGTATCTCTGGAATTCTAAATTAAATAATTTTATAAATAAGTGAAAAGTGGAAACATCATCCTATTCTGAAATATGGGCCATTTCAAGATTTTATCATCATTCTAATCTTGTCATTATCAATAACAGCACTATCTACATATTAGTCATTTTTAGTATCTCTATTGTACACAACTACATGTTTTCAGGACCTTTTTGTTATTGACTATATAAAGCAATTCTTTGACCTCCTCTGATCCTTTAATCCAAAGACCTTAATCATATTTTGTTGTTTCCTTTTATCCCTTTATGCCCTTTCTTCTCTCTCATGTAATTACATTTCATGTTTTATTTCTGTTATCATTTTCTTGCACATTTTCCTCTCTCTTGCACAGTTTCCTCTCTCTTTCATCTGTATGGCTTCTTTATTCTTCCACCAAACACACAAGTCACACACCTCATTCTGGTTAATTTAAACTCTCCACAGACTTCCCATCTACATATGAAGAGCAGCTTAATATAGTTTGGGAGGAAAAGAAAACATGGTGGCCAATTTCATTTTAAACTTAACTTCAACCACATGTCTCATGTGGGCCCCATCCATTTCCAGCAGCCCTACCCCATTTCCTAAGATAATTTACCATCAAATACCATCAGATAATTTTTCATACATTTTCATCTTTACTTAGACTCCACCGTTCCCTCTCTCCTCATTGTCAGCTATGTTCTTGTTTCTTATTTCACTGAAAAATAAAAGCAAAAAAGGTCTCATCTTCTCAATACCAGATATAACAATTGTTTGTATACCTATTCACAAACTCTGTCTTCTTGTATATTAGAAGAAGTAAACTGTTCCATCTCCTTTCAGAGGCCAAGACTTCCAATTATGTACTGAATTTCTTCCCTTCTCTCCCACTCATATGCTTTGGTCCTGCAATTACTCCCTCTCTTTCTTGTCGATCCTTTCAACTTGATCCTGCTCCTATAAACAAACAAAAATAAATAAAAATATTTCTTTATTTCTTAAAAATAATCTTATTTCACCTTATATCATATCCCAGTTATTGAAATGTTTCTTAGTTTTTTTAGATTATAACTTTCAAAATAGTTGGCTAAATTTACTGTCACTGCTTTTCCTTTTTTACATTGAACTCAATATTATGTAATCAGATCCCATCGGGAACCTCTAGAAAGTAAAGACCATACAACTTAATGATAGTAAAAGATGAATTAAAGAATTGTAAAAAAACGTTTTCTAACAATCTAATTTAAAAAGTAGAGTTCCTTGTTTAGAACAATTTTATATTTACAAAAGAAAAAAAAAAGGTAGTATAGAGTTCTTAGAAACCTTCACCGAAGTTCCTGTATTACTTGTATGAGGGTACTTCAAAAAGTTAATGCAAAAACAAAATTAAAAGAGAAAGTAAATCCTTCCGTGAACTTTTGAAGTATCCTTGCAAAATAAGCGTGGTGCTCACAACACCAAGCCAAGGGTTGAGATCCCCTTACCAGTCATCTTTAAAAAAAATAAATAAATAAAAAATAAATTTACTGTCACCACTTCCTTAACTCCTATTCACTTTTGAGCATACGGCCACTTCCACAAAATGACACTTCGTCAAGATTAGCAATAATGACTATGTTTCCCTTCTGGTGAATTCTCAGTGCTCAAATAAGGTGACCATCAGCTTCCGACAAACTGATCACACCTTTCTTCTAGACATGCTCTTTCTCCTGATCTGCAAGACACCACCTTCCCCACGTGTTCTTCTCTTTTTGTATATCCTTAATGACTATGTGTAAGAATTGAAGATAATTCAAACAAAAATAACCATTTTCCTTTACATTTTATTTTAGTCATCTCAAATTTTAAAACCTCTTACTAGATTATAAATTTAATTAATCATCTGCACAACATTATTCAAAAATGCAAAATTTAACCATGCTCAGGTGAAATATTTACAGTTTGATAATTGTTTAATGTTTCCAGGCTTTATTCTGACTTTGGTGATAAACACATGTCAAATAGAATGTTTTGTTGTTGATGTTGTTGCTTTATTTGTTTTTGAAGGATTATTGCATATTTAACAGGGGAAGTATTGTAACAAGAGAATTTTTTAGATGTCTACTCAAACCAGCTATAATTGAATGATTCAGAGTCAGTTTGACTCTCTTCTTTAACATGAGAATGACATTTTTTCTATAATTCAAACAAATTTTTGAGAGCAGGCCTAAGTAGTACATATATAGATCATTCTCCACCTCTCCTTTTATTGTTCTGCAGAGATATAGATAGCAAGAAAGTAATTTAACGATGTCAGGAACCAGTTTTTTTTAAGTCTTCCATTCAGTAGATTCTGCCAAATACTCTGGCAGATTCTCCATCTCTACATCCTTTGCACATATTTCATTCTTCTCAATGGAAATGTGATAGTCAGAAAGCAAACACAATTCTATAGCTTCTATTTATTTTTAACAATAGGATTTACTTATAAAACCACCTTGTAGATGTATTGCTTCTGTCAAGTTGAAATAGATGCCTTAGCATGAATAAGAACAACAACAAATGGATTCTAAGAGTGTGAATGTGTGGTTAATAAAGAAGCATTCCACATTAAGCAGGTTTCCTCCTCACTGTAAAGAACAAAAACTTAAAAAAAAAAAAAAAAAAAGACTTTGAATTTTATTAACTGCTTTTCCTTTTTTACATTGAACTCAATATTATGTAATCAGATCCCATCGGGAACCTCTAGAAAGTAAAGACCATACAACTTAATGATAGTAAAAGATGAATTAAAGAATTGTAAAAAAACGTTTTCTAACAATCTAATTTAAAAAGTAGAGTTCCTTGTTTAGAACAATTTTATATTTACAAAAGAAAAAAAAAAGGTAGTATAGAGTTCTTAGAAACCTTCACCGAAGTTCCTGTATTACTTGTATGAGGGTACTTCAAAAAGTTAATGCAAAAACAAAATTAAAAGAGAAAGTAAATCCTTCCGTGAACTTTTGAAGTATCCTTGCAAAATAATTTCCTTTATCTATGGTTCTGCTTTCCACAGTTTCAGTTACCTATAGCCATTGTCACCCATAGTCTAAAAATATTAAATGGAAAATTCCAGAAATAAACCACTTATATGTTTGAAATTGCATGCCATTCTAATTAGCATGATGAAATCTCTCACAGTCCAGCTCAGTCCCACCAGAGACATGTATCGTCCCTTCATCCAGCATATCCATGCACGTGGTACCAACCAATTAGTCATCAACATCATCTTTTCCGGACATCTGACCAATCAACATCTTCATAGCTCCATGATCCATTATGAGCTGAAGCAGACGATTCTCTTTATGTATCATCACAAAGTCGATAGTAGCCTAACACTATGTCACACTGCCTACATCACCTCACTTCATCTCATCACGTAGGCATTTTATCTTCATTGAATTCAATGAAGCAGATCTTCATCACTCTTGGATTCTGTTTTTGTGAATTCACCTAGTTGCTAAAATTTATTTGTAATCCCAAAATGAATACTTGCAGCACTTTTGGGGACAAATTCAGAGCGTGAAATTTTCATGTCACCTGACCAGCACATTCCCAGCTGAGGTGCAATGAAGTAATGTTATTTTTTATTGTTGCATTACTTTTGGTGTGTGTGTGTGTGTCCGGCAACGGATCGCAACCCTCAGTGTCGCGCCCATACCGGACGGGGACCGGCAACAGGATCGCAACCCTTGGTGTTGCACCTGCACCGCACTCAGCCAGTGAGCGGGAACCGGTCTCCACATGGGATCCGAAACCTCGGCGGGAGCGCCGCCACGCTCCCAAGCGGCGCACTGTAGCAGTGCGCCACCGGGCCGGCCCCATTGTTGCATTACTTTTACAAAGATAAGTAAAGGATGGAACCAGTAGGGGACTGCTCAGTATATACAGGAAGCTCTGCTTACCTG
>NW_007743125.1:6904-9504 GCF_000696425.1 Galeopterus variegatus | reverse complement strand
TAAGTAAAGGATGGAACCAGTAGGGGACTGCTCAGTATATACAGGAAGCTCTGCTTACCTGGCCAGTAGAGCAGGATTGGAATCCTAACTCTGGAAACTGTTAAGGAGGTGGCCTCAGGCAAAGTCACTTTAGGCTTCTGAAACTTGTTTGTAAAATAAAGATAATATAATCCGTCGGGATGAGTTGTTTTTAGGATTAAAGATTATAATCCTCTAAAAGGAATGGTTATTATTAGCTAATTCATTGTTGAAGCAACTTTATAGAACATAACTGCAGCAAACAATGAGAAGTGATTTTATTCACACATGCACACCAGTCAAATAGAAGAAAATGGTAGCAATAATCCTGTGACCGGGAATATGCAATGCAGTGTTGCGTGAATGTTCTTGAAGAAGAGTGAATGTCACCTTTATAATATCTTTTGAGTAGATACTTGACAATACGTCAGAAGACCTCTAGGCTTTTGACTGTGATGTAGGGAATAGCAAATTAAACTTTTGTTTACAATCTTATTTTATTCTTTAGCCAACAGTGGGATTGGGAGTGTTAGGTGAGAACATGCCAATGAATTACTTGAACAATTGTATTTGAATAAAAAACTGAAAAGCTGGGGCCGGCCCAGTGGCGCACCACTATAATGCGCCACTTGGGAGTGCGGCGGCACTCCCGCTGAGGGTTTGGATCCCACATACAGACCAGCCGCTCACTGGCTGAGCGAGGTGCGGGTGCAACGCCGAGGGTTGTGATTCCGTTGCCGGTCCCGGTCCGGTACGGGTGCAACACTGAGTGTTGCGATCCATTGCCGGTCACGAAAAAAGACAAAAAGGAAAACAAAAAAACAAAAAAAGAAAAAAACAAAAAAACTGAAAAGCTTAGGAGGCAGATCCTAAGGTTATTTTGAAAGTAGAATTTCCAGACAAAGGGAATAGCAAGTGAGAAGGACCTGAGGTGGAAACACAGCTCACGTGTTAGAGGAGTAGCAGTGAGGCCAAGCTTGATGGAACAGACTGAACAGGAGCTCAGTAGGAAATGAAATGCGAGTGAGATTGGAGGAGCTCAGTTTCCATGGGCTCAGGTTACGGGACACACCTCTGGGTATCAGTCCACTATGCAGGATCTCAGGCCTTTCCTCAAGGCCTTCCCCTAGAGAAGAGTTACTATTGCAAGTTGGACCTATTTCCCCTACCAACACCATACCTCAGGGAACCTACTTATGCAAACCCAGTAGATGGGCATGCACAGTTGAAAGGACTCATATGACCCTAATAGCCAAACATGCTCAGTAAAGTGGAGTTTATGTTCATTAGATAGCATGACTATGTATTAGATAGCAAGACTGTAAAAGCTGAATCCTGCAGAAGGTGGGGTTGCTGCTCACTTTCCTGCGACCCACCCGCACTTCCTTGGCTGAGGTGCATATGCTTTCTTTTGTATTAAACTTACTTTTGGCAAAAGGCTGCCCACTCCCTTGAGCCAGCCTGTCCTCTGCACTAGACCTTACATGTGTACTTCTTACATTTTTTTTTTTGTGGGTTATTGTTTTTAAGCTTAGAGTGGCAAATATTTTTCCCAAGTGATAATTCCACAAAAACAACCTTCATTTTATTTTATTAGGTCATTATTTCAATTCCTCCTTTTCCTCTCTTCTCCTCCCCCCTCCCCCCATCAACGTCATATCTGTTCACGTCTTAACAAAATCTAGGAGTGTTGTGAATGTTGTGTCTTCTTCCCTCCCACCACTGTTCGTTTATTTACTTATTTATTTTTATTAGCTCCCAGAAATAAGTGAGTACGTGTGGTATTTCTCTTTCTGTGCCTAGCTTATTTAACTTAATATAATTTTTTTGAAGTCCATCCACATTGCTGTGAACAGTAGAATTTGATTTTTTTTTTTTAATAGCAGAGGAATGTTCCATTATGTAGATATACCAGTTTCTTTATCCACTCATCCAATGATAGTCATTTAGAATGGTTCCAACTGTTGGCCAACATAAATAAAGCTGCAAAAAACATGGGAGTGCAGGTATCTCTTTAACATGATGATTTTCATTCCTCTGGGTATATACCCAGAAGCGGAATAGCTGGGTCATAAGGTAGATCTATCTGTAATTGTTTGAGGAAACTCCATACCACTTTCCACAAAGTGTGTACCATTTTACAGTCCCACCAGCGGTGTAGGAGTTCTCCTTTTTCTCTGCAACCTTGCCAGCATTTGTCATTCTCAGTCTATTGGATATTAGCCATCCTAACTACAGCAAGATGGTATCTCAAAGTGGTTTTGATTTGCATTTGCCAAATGCCAAGTGATGTTGAGCATTTTTTTATGTGTCTGTTGGCCATTTGTATATCTTACTTTGAGAAATGCCTATTTAGCTCTTTTGCTGGTTTTTTAATTTGGTTACTTTTTTTTTTTTTTTCCTGTTAAGTTGTTTGAGTTCTTTGTATATTCTGGTTATTAATCCTTCATCTGATGTATATTTTGCATATATTTTCTCCTATTCTGTTGCATGTCATTTTGCTCTATCGATTGTTTCTTTTGCTGTGCAGAAGATTTTTAGTTTGATATAACCCTGTTTGTTTATTTTTCCTTTGGTTGCCT
>NW_007743125.1:4863-6630 GCF_000696425.1 Galeopterus variegatus | reverse complement strand
CTGTGCAGAAGATTTTTAGTTTGATATAACCCTGTTTGTTTATTTTTCCTTTGGTTGCCTGTGCTTTTGGGGTTATATTCATAAAGTCTGTACCCAATCCTTCTTCCTGGAGTGTCTCCCCTATGTTTTCTTTAAGGAGTTTTATTGTTTCAGGATGTATATTTAATTCTTTAATCCATGTTGAGTTGTTTTTTTGTATATGGTGAGAGGTACAGATCTAATTTAATTCTCCTACATATGAATGTCCAATTTTCCCAGCACTATTTACTGAAGGGGCAGTCTCTTTCCTGGTGTGGGGTCCTGGAGCCTTTGCCAAAGATCAGATATCTTTAGGTGTATGGGTTGACTTCTGGATTCTCAATTCTGTTCCATTGACTCATGTGTCTGTTTTGATGCCAGCACCATGCTGTTTTGGTTACTATCTGTTTGTAGTATAGTTTAAAATCAGGTAGTGTTATATCTCCAGCTTTATTTATTTATTTATTTATTTTGCTCAAGATTGCTTTGGCTATTTGTGGTCTTTTGTTCTTCACTATGAATGTTAGGAATGTTTTTTTCCAATTCTGAGAAAAATGTCATTGGAATTTTGATGGAGATTGAATTGAATCTGTAGATCATTTTGGGTAGTATGGACACTTTCACAATATTAATTCTTCCAATCCAAGAGCATGGGATATCTATCCATCTTCTTATGTCCTCTTTAATTTCTCTCAACAGTGGCATTTAGTTCTCATCATGGAGCTTTGTCACATCCTTGGTTAAATTTATTCCTAGGTATTTTATTTTTTTTTTGGTGGCTATTGTAAATGGGATAGCTTTCGTGATTTCCTTCTCTGCCAGTTCATTGTTAGAATACAGAAATGCTACTGATTTTTGCATGTTGATTTTGCATCCTCAAACTTTGCTGAAATCATTTATTAACTCTAAGAGGGTCTTTTTTTGGTAGAATCTTTAGGCTGTTCTATGTATAGGATCATGTCATCTGCAGACAGGGACAGTTTGACCTCATCTTTTCCAATCTGGATTCCCTTTATTTCCTTCTCTCCCCTGATTGCTCTGGCTAGTACTTCCAACACTATGTTGAATAGGAGTAGTGAGAGTGGGCATCCTTTTCTTATTCCTATTCTTAAGGGAAAGGCTTTCAGTTTTTCTCTATTAAGGATGATATTGGCAGTGGGTTTGTTATATATGGCTTTAATTGTGTTAAGATACTTTCTATAAGCTATTTATAGAGAGTCTTTGACATGAACAAATGTTCAATTTAGTCAAACGCTTTTCAGCATCTATACAGATGCTCATATGGTTATTTTGTTTGATTTTATTGATGTGGTGTAGCACATTTATTGATTTGCATGTGTTGAAACAACCTTGTATCCCTGGGATGAATCTCACTTGATCGTGGTGTATAATTTTATGTATATGTGGCTGTATTCTATTAGCCAGTATTTTATTGAGGATTTTTTCATTTATTTTCATCAATGATATTGGCTTATAGTTTTCTTTTTCTGTTGTATCTTTGTCTGGTTTTGCTATCAGGGTGATGTTTGCCTCATAGAATGAGTCTGAGAGAGTTGCCTCCATTTCAATTTTTTGGAATAGTTTGTAGAGAATTGGCATTACTTGTTCTTTAAAGGTTTGGTAAAATTCTGCAGTGAAGCAATCCAGTCCTGTTTTTTTTGTTGTTGTTGTTGTTGGGAGACTGCTGATTTGATTGTTATTGGTCTGTTCAGATTTTCTATGTCTTCTTGGCTCAGTCTTGGTAGTTTG
>NW_007743125.1:2184-4219 GCF_000696425.1 Galeopterus variegatus | reverse complement strand
GTTATTGGTCTGTTCAGATTTTCTATGTCTTCTTGGCTCAGTCTTGGTAGTTTGTGTGTGCAAAAATTTATCCATTTCCTACTTTTATATAAAACCTGGTGCAGGCCCTGCTCAGTCTCTGGAGCCATCTCTTATTCATTGTATTAAACCTATTCTCACTTTCTGCTGCGACTCTGCCCTTGAATTAGTTCCTATGGCAGAGTCAAGAACCTTGTAAGAGAACAGGGTAGGTGGAGGCTGGCTATCAGACCTCCCAGACCCCTTCTCCTCCAGCATCATGAGGATAAACGTACATTATTGGCAGGACATGTGCCTTTAACTCATACTGAATAATTCTCATTGTTTTTATTCCAGACCACAGAGACGTTTGAAAAATTGAATTCTGCTTGACCACAAAGAATCACAATAAAGCTTTTCTAGGCCACAATTTTAATCAGAATCCCAAAACCTCAAATTAAAAAGTATATTTAAAAACACTAAACTGTGTAAGTAAAGGACCATTTACTATTTAACCACTGAATTAAAAAGAAAATTAGCTATTTTATTTAAATTATCTAGAAAACAATGAAAAGAATAGTATATAATAACATGAATGGTTCACAACCCAAACTATATTAAAATAAACAAATGCTTTAATGATTTAATTTTTACAAATAATTTGTCTTGTGCTTTAATGAGCTATCATTTTTAAATAAAATAATCTGAAAATAAATGGATCGAACAATCAATTTTAGGAAAAATGTCTAATAAAAAATAGAAGTCAGAAATTGATAATAAAAATCTAAAAATAATAAATTAAAACAAAATTTTTAGAAAGGAGAAATAGTAAACAGTTTTTAAAATGTGTTTCTTGATAACACTAGAACATACAAAAGTCTGAAAATATAAATGAAAGGAAAATATATTTCATACAAAAATAAAAAACCCTGAGATATGGAAGATATTTAAAGACAGTGAGAATATCATTAATATTCTAGTATGAATATTTAAAAATCTAACCAAATTTTCTAGCAAAGTAAAAATGTCAAAATAGGCACAATTAAAAGTATTACATCTAAGTAATTGAACGACCTAAAGAGAAAGTAAGGTGAAAAAGTACTTGATCCAGTTTCTGTACTATAAATTAAAGGTATTCCCTCTGCTCTTAGAATATAAATATTTACTAAAAAATAAGCAGACCTTCTCATAATATTTTTTATTAGAATTTTCTTGGCACTAAAACTTGATGAAGTCAGAAAAAAATAAAAGTTGAAACTGTGGACCAATTTCATTTATTAATATATAAGCAATAATTCTAAATAAAGTAATAGCTAATTTATTTCAGTACTGTATTAATAGTACAGTATACAGATGGCCAGGAAGATTATTTTCTAATGTTATAAATATTTTCTACATGTAGAATTTTACAACTATAATTTAATTAGAAACATGTAGAACCAAAAATCCCAGAAGAAGCAATAATTTAAACTATGTCTTATAAATCATTCTATAAAATTATAAAATTTCAGTAAGTATAAAATAAAACCTGGACATTGGTTAAAAAATAGATAACTTATTTAAAGATCAATTCATTACAAAGAAATATAATTTCAGTGTAATTTTTTTGATCATATTATCTTAAATTATATATAGAAAACATTATTGTCTATAATAGCTGAGAGTTCATGGTTGAGTTCTGAGAATTATTCATAGTGAATTGTACCGAATCAATTCCTGTGAGCAGGAAAAGCTATTATTAGCTAGATAAAGAGGGTTTTCTGACCATCTCATAACCATATATTTCTACTGCAACACAGTGTGGTGACTTCACAAAGAAACATATGGTTGCTGTTTAGAAGTGGAAAGAAGGAAAACTGATGACTTATGAGAAATCACAAATGTCTAATTCACCACACAAAATAATATATTTTTATGGATTAAACATTTATGTACAAAATATAAAATAATAATCAATATTAGGCATACATTTAAGATAATTTTTTTTAAAAAAACTTTTAGGTTAGAGCCCTTAGTGTTTCCTTGCAATCATTTTTTT
>NW_007743125.1:0-1756 GCF_000696425.1 Galeopterus variegatus | reverse complement strand
AATTTTTTTTAAAAAAACTTTTAGGTTAGAGCCCTTAGTGTTTCCTTGCAATCATTTTTTTTATAATCCTGAAATACGTAAATATTTTTTCTACCTGCTAATTATGAATTTCACATTTAAATATTTCAATTTTGCCATTATTTTTTCAAGAATATAATGTGAATATCAGTTGACATTTTTAAAATCTTATACACACTATATTAATATTTTTCATTGCTGGTATTTGGATAACTGGCTAGACAGTTTAGTTTTGGTTTCTGACAAACCGTTAATTTTCTCTGAATTTAAAACAATTATCAGGGCAAAAATATGGCCCTAAAAATGTGCATTACCATGCTGTGATTTATCAATTGTAAGAAAAATTTGTTTTCAAAATTTTAACATTTTTAAAAATCAGGATACATTTCCAGTCAATGGAATGTAATACTTGAATTGGGAGAACTGTCTTTCATTGTAGTAGCTTCAACAGTGTGTCCTATGATTGATGTCAGTATATGTCTTTATTTTTCATGTAGGAAACAATCTTCAATGGTATCTAAAATTTGAATATTTTGTAAAACATCATCATTGGAATTGAAATAGAATGATGTCACAATATATAAAAATTAACATTTATTTAGGAATAAATTAGCTAAGACAAATATCAAGTAAGCTTTTATGACTATACATTTCTTTAAGCAATGCTTTTGGTATAGTTTACAAGTTATATATGTGGGAGGTTTATTTGTTCATTGCCATGCAGTTGTATTTTCCTTTATCTCCATTAGTTCTTTAAACATAACTTGTTTTAAGTATATATAAAATTTCCAAATATATGAAATTTTTATTATAGGTTAAAATACAAAAGTAAAAATGTAAATCAAAAACTTTCCAGATTTTTTAATAAAGACAATTTCGATCTTACAGATTATATAGATATGTATGACTTATATTTAACAATGTCCAAATTTATTTACATGTAATATACTTTATCAAACTATAAATAAACATTAAATTAATATTCAACTTGAGCAAACTGCTGGAGCCTGTAAAAAGACAGAGAAAAGTTGGAATGTTGAAGTTCATGAGATGTTCCGAGATCATTTAGTTATGAATTTTATTTATGTATAATTTATATATCATAAAATGCTTACATTGCCTTACATTGCCAAAAGATTTTTTACAAAATGCATGTACCCATGAGATAATATTAGGGTAACCTGGGTTTATCAGGGAAATATATAGCACATTTGCTTAAAATGAAAATGAAAAGAAAATGTTGAGTTTAGCAAATACTTACTACATAGTCATTTTCAAAAATCACACAACTGCTTGCAAATTCTTTGTCTGTTTGCTATTAGNTTTGCACTACCAAACTAATTTAGGTTTAAAAGCAATATGCTCTCCATGCAGAGCTGTTTAGGAGAGTGGTTCACAACTCTGTTTTACATAAGTTGCACACAGTAGTAAAAATACAGACTCCAAGAGCCTTAGTACCTGCTCTGATTCAATGTTGTGAGGAAAATAGTGTAGTTTTGCCAGGCCCCCTCTCCTCAAGTCTGGTTGGTGGTGTTGCAGCACATTCTTTGTAAACAAGTTGTGTGGGGGGTGGAGTTAGTGTGCATGCATGCCCATGTATTTTTAGATTGTTGCTATTCTTGTGTGTTCTTCAGAGTGTGTGAAGCAGCAGCTCTGAACATCTTGTCTGCAGAGCTTGCATTTAGAAATAAAGACTATTCTTTCTTCACCTACAGTTCCAAAGATCATTTTCCTGTTA
>NW_007743124.1:22091-22666 GCF_000696425.1 Galeopterus variegatus | reverse complement strand
CAGAGAAATATGGGATTTTAACTACACTTTAGACCATTTGGACCTGGCAGATATTTACAAAACATTTCTTCCAAAAACTACAGAATATACATTCTTCCTATAAGCACATGGAACATTCTCCGAGGTAGACCACATGATAGGTCACAAACCAAGTCTCAATAACTTTTAAAAAATTGAAGTCATTTCAACTATCTTTTCATAACCTAATGGGTTAAAACTATAAATTAATAAGAAGCAAAACTCAGGACTCTATACAAACACAAGGAAATTAAACAATAGGCTCCTGAATGACCTAAGCATCCAAGAAGAAATGAAACAGAAAGTCAAAAAATTTCTAGTAAACAGCAAAAATAAAGACATCCTATCAAAACCCTGTTGTATACTGAAAAAGCAATACTAAGAGGGAAGTTTACAACAATAAATACTGACATAAAAAAAAATAGAAAGATTTAAACTAAATAACCAAATTCAACACCTAAAATAACTAGAAAAACAAGAACAATCAAAACCCAAAGTTAGTAGGTGGAAAGAATTGATTAAGGTTAGAGCAGACTAAATGATGTAGATATCAAAAA
>NW_007743124.1:21433-22025 GCF_000696425.1 Galeopterus variegatus | reverse complement strand
AAACAAACTTACAACACAAAAAGAAAACTACAGACCAATATCTCTGATGAACACAGACACAAAAATTCTCAATAAAATATTACCAATCAGAATACATCAAGACATCAAAAAAGAATACACACCACAATTAAGTGGTAATCATCACAGAGATGCAAGGATGGTTCAACATACATAAGTTAATAAATGTGATATACCATATCAACAAAATCAAGGGCAAAAACAATACAATTATCACAATAGATTCTGAAAAAGCATCTGACAAAATCCAACATCTCTTTATGATAAAGACTCTCAGCAAATTAGGTATAGAAGGAAATTTTCTCAATACAATAAAGGCCATCTACAACAAGCCCTCCACCAATATCACCTGAATAGGGGAAAAACTGAAGGCTTTTCCCTTAAGAGCAGGAACAAGACAAGGATGCCTAATCTCACTGCTCCTATTTAACATAGTACTGGAGGCACTAGCCAGAGCAATCAGGCAAGAGAAAGAGATAAAGGGAATCCAGATGGAAAAAGATGAAGTAAAACTGTCTCTATTTGCAGATGCCATGATCCTATATATAGAAAAACCTAAATACTCTATCAAAAA
>NW_007743124.1:7706-20406 GCF_000696425.1 Galeopterus variegatus | reverse complement strand
AAATAGCCAAAGCAATCCTGAGCAAAATAACAATGAAGCCAGAAACATAACACTATGTGACTACAAATTATACTACAAAGCTATAGTACTCACAACATGGCACTGGCATAAAAGATGACACTCATAGAAGTGCAGCAGAATAGAGAACCCAGAAATCAACCCAAAGACCTACAGCCAATTGATAATTGACATAGGCAACAAAAACATACATTGGGGAAAATTCTGCCTCTTCAATAAGTGGTGCTGGGAAAATTGGACATCCATATGCAGAAGAATGAAACTAGACATGCACTTCTCACCACATACCAAAATAAACTCAAAATACATTAAAGACTTAAATATAAATCCTGAAACTGTAAAACTACTAAGGGAAAATATAGGGGAAACGCTTTAGAAACTAGAACTGGGCACAAACTTTATGAAGAAGAGCCTTAAAAGCACAAGTAGCAAAAGAAAAAATAAATAAGTGAGATTATATCAAACTAAAAACCTGCACAGCAAAGGAGACAATCAACAGAGTGAAATGAAAACCTACAGAATGAGAAAAAATTTTCAAACTATACATCTGACAAAGGATTAATATCCAGAATATGCAAGGAACTCAAGTAACTACAAAAAAAAAAAAAAACAAGTAACCCATTTTAAAAGTGGGCAGAGAAACTGAATAGACATTTTTCAAAGGAAGACATACAAATGGCCAAGAGGCACTTTAAAAAATTCTCAGCATCACTAGTCATCAGTGAAATGCAAATTACAACCACATTCGGATATCACCTTGCCCCAGTTAGATTGGCTATATTCAAGATGATGGAGAATAACAATTGCTGGTGAGGACATGGAGAGAAGAAAACACTCCTAAACTGTTGGTGGGACTGTAAATTTGTATAACCAGTATAAAAAACAGCATGGAGTTTTCTCAATCAACTACAGATAGAACTACCATGTGGTCCAGCAATCCTAACTCTAGGTATATACCCAAAGGAATGGAAATGATCATGTCAAAGGGATACCTGCACTCCCATGTTCATCACAGCTCTATTTATAATAGCCATGACATGGAACTGACCTAAATGTCCGTTGATGAATGAGTGGGTAAGGAAAATGTGGTATATATGCACCATGGAATAATACTTGACCATAAAAAAGAATGAAATTCTGCCATTTGCCACAACATGGATGAGAATGGAGAAAATTATGTTGAGAGATGGGAAAGTGGGAGGAGGAAGGGGGAAGGCAGTAATTGCTAAAGGACCATAAAAATTGATTACATTGTATAATGAAGAATATACTAATTATCCTGATTTGATCATCACATATTGCACACAGGAATTGATATTCAATGATGTGTACCCCACAGATACATACAATCAACAATTTTCCAATAATAAATAAGTAAATTAAAAAAATAAATCTTTGCTAACATGTTTAGCTATATAAATTTTATGGGAGAATGTTACTATTAATATTTTGAGAGGGTGGATTCAAAGACTCTCTCATTATTCTTGGATACTTCAGCACTGTTCTCCATGTGGGTACCAAGTTTTGGCATAATCTGATCAGATTTTGCTCATAGAAATTGTGTTTTTGTGTTTTGCACTGATTGTACTTTCTTTGAAATACTAATACAATCGTCTAAACTCTGTTTAGACTAATGTGGAAATTTATCTGGATAGAGTTGCTGTTAGGATAACATTACTTGAAAATATTAAAATGCAGATAAACAAAATGTAATGTGAAGCAAAAAGAGTTAAGGCAAAACAATATGTGTCTTAAACCCATGAAACAGCAAGGAGTTTAATATTTGTGATAAAGGTTTTGAAAAGGTTTCACTTATACCAGGGAATCCAGAAAGCCATGTGCATCCCTAGCACAGGAAATATGCTCAAAAATAACAGAGAAAACAAAAAGCTTTTACCTGTGGCTGATCCTTAGGCTCAGTGAAAACATGAAGTAAAGTACATGGCGGATATGTAAACAGCCTTGCTGAACTAAGAGAGCACCACACAGAACAAATTGCAAAGATCAGTAGTGAACTTTATTTTTAAAGGATATTACTTTTATTTTGTCTTTATTCTCTCTCTCTATTTTTTTCTCCAGGTATTTAAAAATATTTTAAACAACTCCCTGTACACTAAAGAAAAAGAGTAGAAACTTTAGAAACCACACATGGCAACAAGTGCAGTTTTAAAGTTAGTTTGGAAAAGTCACATTACAAATTTTCTGGCTGGCTGCTAAAGATGTGCCCTAACACACTCACAGATCCTACATGAAAAGTTCAGGATATATATTTTAGGGAGTCCAGGCATTTAAGAAAATATCTGTCAAATCACTAGGTTTTAAGAAAATATCTGTCAAATCACTAGGTGATGACTCAAGCTAGTGAAACAAATCTTCAAATATCATACAGAAAAAAAATACAGTACTTAATTAAAATAGCTTACAAAAGTCAATAAACTATTACAACTCAGCAAGAAAGAACAGCATATCCTGGAAAGGAAGAATAACCTAACTTTTGTAGTATTTACATCATAACACTAAAAATGTTGAGTTTCCAATAAAAAACATGAGGGAAATAAGCACACAATATTGTATGGCCAAATCACAGAGGAAAATAAATTAATAGAAAATGTGTTTGATGAAACCACATATAGTATAAACATACTGACTATCCTTGTATCAGCGACATACTGACTATCCTTGTATCGGCAGTGATTAGAAGTTAAGGACTCACTGTGGCATAGCCATTGACCACAAGCCTTTGAAGCCATAGAAAAACTGAATCATTGATCCTGGATATTACCAAGGAGGATGAGATGATGGATTCCACACAGTACATAATCACAAAGCAGCTCAACAGCAGCAGGATGATCTGGGTGGCCCCTTTCTCTGGGGAATTTCTTGGGGAGCAGCTGGTGCTCTGGAGGGCCTGGAACTGCCTTTTGTGCCTATGCAAGAGAATCACCATGTGCACAGTTAAGAGCAACATGATTCCAACAATGACATCCTTAACTGCTGCCAGTGCGAAAAACAACCTTCTGTTTATGAAGCCTGTGGGAAGAAATGAGAACATTAATAAATGAGAAAAATATTTTCTGCCCAGGTCACATTTGGAGTGGCCTCAGTGAAGAAGAGCTGGCTATGACAAAGGCACAAGTTGAGAACCTACAAGAAGAGAAAAAAACCTGGGGAGTGATTCAGAAATATGAATTTGAACTTTGTCAATTGGGAGGTGCTGGGGCTGATAGTGATGGCCTATAACATGCTCAGGAGGCAGATGGTGCCAATGAGGAGGCCCATCCCACCCTGTTTGGGTAGGCAACTTCCTTACATTCAAGGCCACTCTGGAGACTGTCCCAAATTTATCTGTAGATCACCATAGTGAGGAGCATCACTGTGTGGATAGAGGCCAAGTGACTGATCATCAGGTCAGAAGGCCTGGGTCTGACATCCAGAAAAAGAGTGAGGATGAGGAGAAAGAAACTTTTGGCTTTCCTTGGAAAATGCAAGCTTGGGAATAAAATACATTGTTTATAGCAGCATAACTTAAATATTTGTTCTTTACCAGAAAAACTAAACGAAGCATATCTGGAAATATGAACTCACAAAAAAGGTATCGTGACATTGTCTCTGAGATTGTGTTGGCCATCACTACCGCCCACCTCACTGCCCATCATTGTTACTTTCATCAGAGTGTTCTGGGTCATCCCTAATCACACTGGAGCATCTGTCCTCCCTGCCCCCACTGTCATGCTATTCTGTCCACCTTACTCAGCCACCATATCTACAGCGATGCCGTTGAGCTCCCCTCTCTGTGTGCCCCCATGGTCCTCATTCTTTCGGTGCACTTACAATGACCATGTGTTCTGGAAGTTTCAGTTCCTTTGTATATCTTCTCTTGAAATCCTCAAGAGCAGAAACAATGACTCACGAACACTGGTATCTACACATTGGCACACTGCTGAGCACACATGTGCTCAGTAATGCCTTTTAAACTGAGGTGAATGACTAGAGATGAGCTGACAATTACAAGAGGAAATTCAAGGGTTTGGTTCTCTTCTCAGATGTTCTTTCTGATTTCATTACCAAGATGTGGTGTAATTTGTGGCTAGTCTTTTGTGCTCTGGGTCCACTGCTTGTTTACCCGGGCCTTGGTCTTCAATCGCAGAGGGAAGCCCTCCAACCTCATTAAGCTCAAGTATACATTAGAATAAATCATGATATTTGATACATAGAGATGTGGTGAAGATTGATTCTTAAATAAATGTAGAAAGTTTATATATGATCTTAAAGCATAAAAATCACATAGAATTATCAGGTGAAGATTATATTTTAATCTATTCCTTGAAACTGCCTATAATCAAAATGATGTAGAATAATGAACACTGGCAATGATGTGGAGAGAAGGGAACACTCCTACACTGTTGGTGGGACTGTAAATTAGTACAACCACTATGAAAAACAGTACGGAGGTGTCTCAAACAACTACAGACAAATCTACCATATGGTTCAGCAATCCCACTTCTGGGTATATAGAAAAAGGAATGGAAATCATCATGACAAAGGGGAACCTGCACTCCCATGTTTACTGCAGCTCTATTTATGATAGCCAAGATATGGAACCGATCTAAATGTTCATCAAGGGATGACTGGATAAGGAAACTCTGATATATATACACCATGGAATACTACCCTACCATAAAAAAGAACAAAAATNACTGCCTATAATCAAAATGATGTAGAATAATGAACACTGGCAATGATGTGGAGAGAAGGGAGCACTCCTGCACTGTTGGTGGGACTGTAAATTAGTACAACCACTATGAAAAACAGTACGGAGGTGTCTCAAACAACTACAGACAGATCTACCATATGGTTCAGCAATCCCACTTCTGGGTATATAGACAAAGGAATGGAAATCATCATGACAAAGGGGAACCTGCACTCCCATGTTTACTGCAGCTCTATTTATGATAGCCAAGATATGGAACCGATCTAAATGTTCATCAAGGGATGACTGGATAAGGAAACTCTGATATATATACACCATGGAATACTACCCTACCATAAAAAAGAACAAAAATCTGCCATTCGCAACAATATGAATGAGCTTGGAGAAACTTATGTTGAGTAAAATAAGCCAATCACAGAGGGAAAAATACTGCATGTCCTCACTCATAAGTGGGAGCTAAGAGAGAAAGAAAGAAGGAAAGAAAGATCACAGTGGTGTGTTGGACTTACAGAGAGAGACAGAGCATACCTAGGGACTTACAGAGAGAGACAAAGCATACCTAGGGTTTCAGAATGGGGTGGGAGAACTGGGAAGGGGAGGGAAGTCAGTGATTAAATGAGTGAGGCAACATGGGGTGTAGTTGCAATTTGTAGCAATGGCCATGCTCATAGTATGGATCTGGATTTCACATCTTGGGCACAAGTGGTGATGGTCAGCCTTGTACCCCATGAGTATTCATAATCAATGAAACAATTTATTCCCACTTACAGGTGGCTTAAACACATCGCCCTAGTTCTATATAGAGCTTCCCAGATTCCTTTGCCTTAAGCATAAAATAGAACTTTTGTCCATAATGTTAGACTCTTCTAAAGTTTCTGCTCACAGAAATGTGAGTTTTGCAGTGTTTTGTTTTATTTTCCCACAATCCTAAAGAATGATCTCATATATAACTTAAAATTCCTATTCCCAGGAACATCATCCTAAATTATGTGAAAGAATAAAATAGGGCAGGTTGCAATCCCTACAAGAAGTCTACCTTATAATTTCTCCTTACCCCATGTGAACTAATGGAGTGGAAAAAGTGACCAATGCATTTATATTTTTTCAAATTGGTCTTTTAATATAGATATTAATAGATGTTTAGCTCCTTGATAGAAGGGATCCATGTCCTCTGTAGTAAATTTTTATCATCTCCTTACAATTCTGGGTCTAGAATTCAAAATTACTGAATTCAAAACTTTAGCAAAATTAAACAATATACAGAATTTAGGATGAATACTCAATTCTCTTCAAATATAAAGTCATGAATTTGCTCTAAAAGGAAGCACATGAGTTGGAAAATAGGTAGTTATCAGATATGCAGCAAAAGTTTTTCTACATTAAAGAGAATTCAAACGAAGCAGATAAAATATCATGGTCATCTATTAAAGCCTTATTACTTCAAAGATTAAATGAATTATATTTTCAGCTTATGTTTCCTCAGACTGTTCTACTTGCTTTTTTTCTCCCAAACACTTCTAGGGTGTTTTAGTTACACTAATTGTCATGAATTAGCTCTGAGTGTGAGCAATAACACAATAACACAAGTGGTTTATTGGAGAATAATTTAAGTAATGTGTACATGTATGTAAAAATTAATTTTGTAAGATAATATTCTATAAATATGGTACTTAATATTACAAGAAAACCAGAGAAACTATGCCAAGAGTCTGACTGATCAGGCCTTGTGAGTATAAAATACGGGATTATTCCAGGACCCTCTGTCTGGAACCCAAACTTTCTCCTTTTATTGTGTATTCAGAATATGGTTCCTTCTCATATTTCCAAATCTCAAACAAAATAAAACAAACAAAGAACAATAAAACCAGAAACTTTAGGCATTGTATTTCATATAAATAAAATGATAGCATTATGTTGTCTTTTGTGCCTTTGTTAATTTATCATAATGTTTTGAGAATCATTCAAGTTGCACATATAATTTGTTACTTATTATTGCTGACAAATATTTTATTGTATATATACACCAAAATTTGGTAATCCTTTCAATAGTTGATGAATTTTATCCATTTTTTGTCAGGTTGTGTGTGTGCTTTTATTGAGCTCTACAAGTTCTTAATATACTCTGAATACCGATCTTTCAAATATATGTATTTCAAAAATTAGTCCCAGGCTACTAGTGCCTGTTCATTTTCTCAACAGAATCTTACATAGAGCAAAATTTTTATTTTTTTTATGATTTACAGTTTGCATATCCCATGTTAAATAAATGATTGGCTGTCCCAAGGTCACACAAATTTATTGAGTGCTTTTCTCCTAGAAGATACAGAATTTCAGCACTTGCATTTAGGTCTATAATCCATTTAAGGCTAATTTTTCAGTTATTACATAAAAACACAACCTATAATCACTTTTTTGCATACAAATGTCCAATTCTTACAAGAGAATTTATTTAAATGATTATTCTTTTCCCTTTGAATTGTCTTGTTGTGTTTTTTTATGCAGCTGATTACATATACGAGGATATGTTTCTGAACATCCTATGTCATTCAAATTACAATTCTTAAACAACAGCACACCATCATGAGTATTGTATTTTTGTTGTCTTAATAACAGGTATTTTAAGTGTCTACATTTTTCAGTATTCTTTTAAATAATTTAGATTTTTTGTGAGTTTTCAATTAAGTTTTATAAACTGTTTATCCAATTTTACAAATGCTGTAGTTACATTTGCATCGAAATTGCATTGATTATACAGATTAAGTTAGAGAAAATTTACATCTTAACTTTACTGAGTCTTTCAATTCATGAATATGAAAAGCTCTACTTATTTAGGTCTTCTTTAAATTCTCTCTGCTCTTTTTGACATTTTTCAATGTTTTGATTGTACTTTATTATGTTTTATCAATATTTCATGCTGTTGCAATGATTTTGAAATTTATTATTTTAATTTTTTTGGCATCCTAAAGAAAAACCATGATTTATTTTTACACATTTAGCTTATTTCCTGTGAATTGCAGAATTAACTGTTTGAGTAATTTTTTTTTGTTAACTTCTTAAGATTTACTACATTGAAGATTATGTTATCCAGAGAAGGAGAGAGAAAGGGAGAATTTTATTACTTTGTACTCTATGCGTTTTGATTCTATGCATTTTGATTATTTGAAATGTCTTTATACATTGGCCTACAATTTACAAGATACTCAACAATCTAGAATAATACAGGTAAAAAACAGTATAATTATAGAAAAATATAAATTATTTAAATTGAAGCAGGAATAAATTTAAACTAAGAAGAACTGAGCAAATTGAGTTCATCAGTGAGATGCCACTTCCACAGGCCCAGATTTGAAGGGCATTTTCTATCATGCTTAAGAAGCAGGCATTATTACCACTACTGTAATCATTTCATATTATAAAATAATACATATGTTCTCTCTATTTATATATGTTATTATATTATAATAACAGCTAATAATAATATGTTGAAGAATTTTAAGTAGTACTTTTACTTAAAAATGAAGATATAGAGATATGTCAGCAAGATAACAGTAGATCCCTAGACATTTTCCCCCCAAGGGAGGCATGACTTAACAACAATATACAGACCAAATGGCCTTTGAAAGAACTCCAGAAAAATGACTTAACAACAATATACAGATGACTTAACAACAATATACAGACCAAATGGCCTTTGAAAGAACTCCAGAAAACATTTAAGAGGCTGTAGCACCCAGTCAAGCTCAATGTTCAGACAAGATGCACTGAAGTTGGTAGACAATTTTGTAGCATTTCCCATCCTAAACAACTCCTCTCCCCATCTGTCTGAGTCTGTCTGGCTGATATAACTGGGTAGCTTGTAAACAACAAAAATTTATTTTTCATGGTCTGGAAGTTTGGAAGTTCAATATCAGAGTGCCAACAGATTTGACATCTCCTGAAGAACTTTTCTTCATGGATGTGACTTCTTGTTGTACCTTCAAAATGTGGAAGGAGAAAAGAAGCTCTGTGGGACCGATTTTGCAAAGTACTAATTCCATTTGTGAGAGCCCTGCTCTCATGATACAATTCCATTTAAAATACCTACCTCTTTACACCATACTTGTAATTAGGCTTCAATGTATAAATTTTAGGAGAACACACATATTCAGCCCATAGCACTATCAAAACATGACATGTAAAGAAAAAAATCTTCCAACACCTAGCTTCTTCCTCAGGAGGAAAAGAGATACTGGACAATGCATCTCATGTTCTGGCTTTTTAGTAGTCATTCCAAGATACACTTTTCTGTCTCACCTGGCTCAGAAAAGTAATAAAATGGGGGTTTGTGTGAAAGACTGAGGACTTTTTGGAATAGACTAGTGCCACAGTTTATTATAGCAGCAGTGAAACTAGAATACCATCGACAGACACCAAGGTAAGTGAGAGATTACAGAATCCACAGAAGCAGTCAAACCTTTTAATTGGAAAAATACATAAAGCCCAAAGAAGACACATCCTAGAAATGTTTGCGAGATCCCAAAATTCTCTTATCAAGATGATTGGTGAAAATTTCTCCTGTATAAAAGTCAGTTTTTTAAAATGCCCACATTTCATTTAAAAAATCACAATACATACCAGGAAACAAACAAAAAATGACCAGATCAAACAAACAAAGTTTATGGAAAATGTCCCTAATGAAATAGAATTTTATAAAAAACCTGTCAGAAAATTCAAAACAACCATCTTAAGGTTGTTCATAAAAAATGGATTGTCCAAGGAGCTCAAATAAAACAAAGAAAGGCAACCAAATAAATCAAGAAGATAATAGATAAACAAAATGAAAACCTCAACAAAGAAATAGAAACTATATATAGAAAAAGAACCAAACATAAATTCTGGAGCTGAAAAATATAACATCTGAATTGTAAGTTTGACTAGGAGTGTTCAATAGCAGTGTTGGCCAAGCAGAGGAATCAGCAAATTTGAAGAGAGTTCATTTGAAATTATTGAATTAGATATACAAAAAAGAAAAATAAATGAAGGAAAGTGAAAAGAGCCTGAGGGATTTATAGGACACCACCAAATAGATTGGTAAATTCATTATGAAAGTCCCAGAAAGGGAAGGAAGAGAGAAAGCCAAGAAAAGTTTTTTTTTAAAGGCAAAAAAATTTTCCAAATTTGAGGAATGAAATGGACAAATAAATTCAAGAAATTTCAACCAGAACAAATTTAAAAGGACCTACAAAGGGAAGCATATTATATCAAACTATCAACTGGCATACACATAGAAAAAATTTTGAAAGCAGTAAAGATAATAATAATAATAATAATAATAAAGATGCAAACAATTTGAAGATATTCTGTTTACATGGATTGAAAGATAATACCATCAACCTGGCCATATTACCCCAATCAATCATGGATTCAATGCAATAGCTACCTAAATCATAATGGTATTTTTTTGCAGTTAGAAAAATATCTTAAGACTTATAAGGAATCTAGAGACTGGGAATATTGAATATTATCTTGAAAAAAACCATCAAAACTAGACCACTCACAATTTCTGAATTAAAAAATATTTATAAAACTTAAGAAATCAAAAGAATGGGATACTGTATAAAAACATCTAGACAAATAGTAAATAATAGATAACTCAGAAATGAACTCCCGCCGAGGGTTCGGATCCCATGTGGAGACCGGTTCTCGCTCACTGGCTGAGCGCAGTGCGGGTGCAACACCGAGGGTTGCGATCCCGTTACCGGTCAGTAAAAAAGACAAAAAGGGGGAAAAAAAAAAAAAAGAAAAGAAATGAACCCTTGCACATATGGTCAAATGATTTTCAGCAAGGGTTCAAGGACCAAACAATCCCTTCAACAAACATTGTTTGAAAACTGGATATCACCATGCTAAGTTAGAAGTAAGATTCTCACTTTGCATCATTTTAAAAATATAAATACTCAAAATGGATTAAAGACCAAAATGTAAGACCGAAAGTTATAAAATTCCTACATAAGATATTTTTAAAAATCAAAGACCATGGCATTGGATTTGGTAATAATTTCTTGTATATGACACAAAAACATAGTCAGTAAAAGCAAAAATAGGTAAATTAGGACTATATTAAACTAAAAAATTTCTGTACATCAAAGGAGAAGTTTAAATCACTGAAAAGTCAACCTAGAGATGGGAGAAAATATTTGTAAATTATATTTCTAATAAGGTCCATATCAGGCCATGACTGACACAAGCAGCTAAGCAAGGACCACACTGTGACTCCAAGCTCAGTCTGAAGTTTTGCCCAGGCACGGAAGCAAGCCACAACTATAAATATCTGCAAAGTATAACTTTGATACTTCCCAACCTGAGTAGCAACCCCACACAGTCACACAGCCTAGTCTGAGGCTCCCTCAGGCAGTGAAGCAACCCTGGGTTTTCACATTGCTGTGAAGCATAGCTTCTGGCCATGCGCATTCAGAGGGGCCAAGCAGAAACACCACTCAGCCTCAGTTCCTAGACTCAGATTTTGCCATGTAAGGAGGCAAGTCCATGGTGACCACACATTTTTGCTAAGCTTAGCCATGGGCCCAGCCCAGCCCCAGCAGCCATGCAGTGACTACACCCAGTCTCAAAAGACAATCTTCTGTCCTGCCCACCTGAGGGATCCAAACAGTGATACCACCTGGCCAGGGAATACAACCTGTTTCCCTAACTAATCAGAAGCCCTCACCAAACCCAGGCAGCAGCTCTTTCTGACCACAAGGTTTAGCCAGTGGTCATGCTAGAGCATGGAGTCAAGCCAGCAGTTTCACATGACCTTAGAGCACAGGCAGTAGAGCAACCCAACAGCAAACTTTACCTTCCCATTTTTTACAAGCTGGCCCATCCATAATTACAGGCTAGACTACATAGCCAGCATACGTACTCACCAAAGAACACCTGAAAAGGCTGAAAAAGATGGCATTTCCATGAAGTGTACAGAAACCAGTGCAGAGAAACAGAATTGCAAATAATAAGAAAAATATGGCATCATCAAAGAAATATAATAAAGCTTCAATAATGTACCCTAAAGAAATAGAGAGCTACAAACTGATTGAGAAATAATTAGAATGATCCTCTTTAAGATGTTCAGTGAACTTCAATAAAATACAAATAGAAAACTAAACTAAATTAAGAAAACATAACAATAAAATAGAAAAAAAAGAAATGCAAATTCTAAAAATAAAAATATAATGATTGAACTGAAAAAAATCTATAAAAAGCCTCAGCAATTTTGTAGATGAAGAAGAAGAATGAATCATTGAGCTCAAAGACAGGACCATGGAAATTATCCAAACCCAATTCACATTTAATGATACACTGAGACTGAAAGTGAAGATATGGAAATAGATATCAATACAAATGGAAGCCAAAAGAAAGCAGTGTAGTTGTACTTACATAAGACAAAATATACTTCGTCATAAACTCTAAAAAGAGACAAAGCAGATAATTATATAATGATAAAGGGGTCAATTTATCAAGAGAATATATCAATATACAATAATACATCTGAAAGGTTGAGATAGACTGCATGACGTGGTTTTATAATTGAATTATGGTCCAACCTATATTAATTGAAAGTGATCTTAGATATGTCTTTTGGGAGACTTTGACCTGTTTTCTGGCCTTCTTTTGAGGCTCAGATTTGTTTTAGAAAGAGGAATACTGCAAATTCCTACTATCACCTTTTGCCATTTAGGCTTTAGCATCTGAGGTTCAAATCAACGTGTGTACACATTGATATGTCAGGTAACCCTAATGTGTCCCAAATAAGTCTAGAATCTCTCACAAATATTTGATATTCTTGTTTGGCTTTAGAGAAAGTATTAATCATAGCTTTTAACTCAACGTGTGTTTCAGGTTTAAGTTCATTTTAAATACAGTTGCTTCATACCTGACTCATTGTAGAGGTGGATCATTAGATGTAACTGGCATTTTGGGATTTTAGGACATTTG
>NW_007743124.1:2918-3155 GCF_000696425.1 Galeopterus variegatus | reverse complement strand
CCAAGGCTTTGACTAATATATTTGAGAATGTACATAAAATGCCTGACTTCAATGGTTTCAAGCCTTACAGCAACTGAATAAACCTGTCACTGTGCCTGGCAGGCCCAGGAACTTTGAAACTGTAGCTAAAATCAATAATCTGCCTTGGTTTGGTTTCTGAGTCTTGAAAGGTTTTTTAATCTGGTATTTTCATATAATCAGTATAGAGACAGAAATTTATGTTTCTAAAAAAAAAAA
>NW_007743124.1:2049-2766 GCF_000696425.1 Galeopterus variegatus | reverse complement strand
TACTGTCCCCTCACCTTCATGTTTTTTGATGAGAAACCAAAACTATCCTTTGTAAATTAAGTCACTTCTCTCTTACTGCTTTAAAAATTTTGTATTTGACTTTGTCTTCTAAATTTTCAGTATAATATGTAGATCGTTTTTAGTTTATCCTACTTGCCCATGAAGATTCTTTGATTTCTGGACATATATCTTTCATCATGCTTGAAAATTTTTAAGTGATTATTTCATCAAAATAAATATTGCCCCTTTCTCTCTCTCTCCTTATTCTTAGAATTTCATAATGCCTGTGTTGGTGCACCTGATGTTCAGCCACTTGTTTCTTAGGATCTATTTATTTTTCTTCCTTCCTTCCTTCTTTCCTTCCTTCCTTCCTTCCTTCCTTCCTTCCTTCCTTCCTTCTTTCTTTCTTTCTTTCTTTCTTTCTTTCTTTCTTTCTTTTCTAGTCAGATTAGATAATTAAAATTAACATGTGTTCAAAATTGCTTATGACTTTTTCTGTGTGATCAAATCTGTGGTTCAAACACTCTATATTTTTGTTTGTTTGTTTGCTATTGTGTGATACATTCCAGATTCATAATTTATTTCTGGTTCATTTTTTAAAATTTCTACTTTATTGATATTTTCTATTTGGTGATACCTCATTTTCTTATTTACTGTACTTACCTGTATATGTTTCCCTTTAGCTCTTTGAATATATTTAAGGCAGTTGATATAAAG
>NW_007743124.1:0-235 GCF_000696425.1 Galeopterus variegatus | reverse complement strand
AAGGTTTTTGTCAATGATAAGCCACATATACAATGGTGGTCCTATAACATAATAGCACTATATTTTTACCATACATTTTCTATGTTTAGATATGTTTTGGTACACAAGTATTTACCATTCTGTTACAATTGCCTACAGCATTCTGTACAGTAACATACTGTGCAGGCTTGTAAATTAGGAGCAACAGAATACACCGTGCAGCCGACGTGTTTAGTAGCTGTACCATCTAGGTTTG
>NW_007743123.1:19534-19749 GCF_000696425.1 Galeopterus variegatus | reverse complement strand
CAATGAAGTGCTCAAGAGTGTGGTGGCCAAGTTCAATGCCTCACAGCTCATCACCCAACGTACCCAGGTATCCCTGTTGATCCTACGGGAGCTGACCGAGAGGGCCAAGGACTTCAGCCTTATCCTGGATGATGTAGCCGTCACCGAGCTAGGTTTTAGCCGAGAGTACACAGCTGTTGTAGAAGCCAAACACGTGGCCCAGCAGGAGGCCCAGT
>NW_007743123.1:16360-16616 GCF_000696425.1 Galeopterus variegatus | reverse complement strand
AAACTGACTCATAGTTGTATTTGTTCTCCAAATAGGTTCTCACCTCCCAGGTTTATGGACCGAACACAGAAAGTATTGCTCTAAGTTGCCTTCTTCCCACCTTGTCCTTCGTTATATTGAGGAAGAGGAGAGGGAAGGAATGCAGCAAGGAAGTAAAAAGGAACAGAAGAGTTCTCTCCCCTTGACACGGATGCCCTGAACTTTTGCTGGAAAGTTCCCTGTTCAACCCTTAGTGTACAAAAAAAGCTCAGGTGGA
>NW_007743123.1:13638-14305 GCF_000696425.1 Galeopterus variegatus | reverse complement strand
GAAAGACATCTAAAAATTTACTGGAAGATTGAAGATCCTAATTACAATAATATCACATAAAATAATACATGTGTCTGAAAATAATAGATTAAAATATTCTAAAAGAGCTCCCGCGAGCACCACTGGCCGAACCCTCATGTGAAAGGTGCGATCCCTAACCTGGAGTGGTGCAGGGGCGGGCCGACACCCTGCTCCTGACCTCTGGCTCTGTGCAGCCGCCTCAGGATCAGACATGGCCCAGAACGTGAAGGACTTATCGGGATGGCTGCCCACCGGGTCCCGGGGCATAGGCAGGCACCGTGGTCTGTGATGACCACGAATCCGTGTTCACCACAAAAGGCGGGCACAGAGCCATCTTCAATCGGATTGGTGCTTGCAGCAGGACACCATCCTGGCCGAGGGCCTTCACTTTAGGATCTCCTGGTTCTAGTACCCCATTATCTAGGACATTCGGGCCAGACCCAGGAAAATCTCCTCCCCTACAGGCTCCAAAGACCTGCAGATGGTGAACATCTCTCTGCGAGTGCTGTCTGGACTCAGTGTCCAGGAGCTTCCCAGCATGTACCCAGGGCTAGACTACCAGGAGCGAGTGTTGCTGTCCATTGCCAATGAAGTGCTCAAGAGTGTGGTGGCCAAGTTCAATGCCTCACAGCTCATCACCCAACGT
>NW_007743123.1:11247-11723 GCF_000696425.1 Galeopterus variegatus | reverse complement strand
ACACAAATGTTTTACAATTACTATCTCATTTTTCTCCTCACAACTCCATGAAGTGGGTTTATATGTTTGTACCTTCTGTGTCTTTGGATTCAGTGACCTTGTACTTTTATCAATGTTGCTGCTAGAATTCATTTTACAGGGCCTGACACATAGTAACCATGCAATGAATATCTGTTGAGAGAATGAATGAGCAGCTAAGACAATTCTTGAAGCCTCAAGGCTTTTCCATTTCAGCTCAGTGTTCTTTCTGCTATATAAAAATGACTGCCAGTTGAATACTATATGCTGTATACATTACAACTATGAACAATTATTAATAAGAACTATTATTAGAACAAAGACACTGACAATGCTATCTTACAGTTATGTCACATAAGTAAATACTATAGTAAAGATTTTTGTTTTGAATTGTTATTTACAAGTTAGCTATTTCTGTTATCAGTTTAAAAATAAGTACCACTAAGGGGAAAAAAAGC
>NW_007743123.1:8811-9418 GCF_000696425.1 Galeopterus variegatus | reverse complement strand
GGGTGGGCCGGCCCGGTGGTGCACTGGAGAGTGCGCCGCTTGGGAGCATGGCGGCGCTCCCACCAAGGGTTCGGATTCCATGTGGAGACCGGTTCCCGCTCACTGGCTGAGCGCAGTGTGGGCGCAACACCAAGGGTTGCGATCCCGTTACCGGTCAGTAAAAAAGACAAAAAGGAAAAAAAAAAAAAAAAGAATACACGGGGGTGAGGCTCCTAAATTCTGAGGCCCTACCCCAGATCTGCCGATTCAGAACCGCTGAAAGTAAGGCCTGGAAACCTGTATTTTCTAAAAGATGTTGCTGGTGATTGATCCTTACTTACACTGAAGTTTAAGATCCACTGAGAATGAATATCCAAGTAAATTTATCGTTTCAAAAATTAGAAATAAAAAATTTCTGCATTCAAAAAAATTTATCTACATTTACAAAAATACGTGGAGAATTGATCGATTATAAAAAGGAGAGAAGGACAGAGAAAAATTAGAAGGAGAGAAGGAGGGACAAATTAGGACAAAAAGAAAACTCACATATTCACACTAATACACAGGTCCAAGAAAGATAGAGAAAGACTAATATGGTCACACAAAGATGGAAACATGTTGAGAGAGC
>NW_007743123.1:7772-8135 GCF_000696425.1 Galeopterus variegatus | reverse complement strand
TTTTGTGAATGACACAGGAGTAAGAGAAATATAACATGAGCCTTCAGAAAAAGAATATGCACGAGATGGCAAAGAAAACTTCAGACTTATGAGTCAAAAGAAAGGGGAATTTCTGAGAATGAGTTTCTTAATATCAGAGAAGATGATTTGAGAACTATTTTTAATTCTTAGTGAGTCTAAAAGGTTTTGAAAGACATCTAAAAATTTACTGGAAGATTGAAGATCCTAATTACAATAATATCACATAAATAATACATGTGTCTGAAAATAATAGATTAAAATATTCTAAAAGAGCTCCCGTGAGCACCACTGGCCGAACCCTCGTGTGAAAGGTGCGATCCCTAACCTGGAGTGGTGCAGGGG
>NW_007743123.1:6730-7091 GCF_000696425.1 Galeopterus variegatus | reverse complement strand
AAGTAAAAGTAACAGTCATATAAAAGAGTAGAAAAAGGAATGAATAAATAATTCCATACATCGTGTTTATGGTCACAACTTACTTTCAAATACTTTAGATAAAAGAAATTGTCATAAACATCCAACAGCAGTATTTTTAAGCGAGGATTACCAAAAATAATAAATAAATAAATATAAGATGTATTCTAACTCAAAAAAAAAGGTAAATTATATAAAACTGACATTAGAAAACAGATGCGTAATATTTGAAATATGAATCAAAAAGAAAGGATTACTATTTTTCCAATTTCAAAGAATTACTATCTTTCCAATGTGGCTCTTTTACGAGCCATGCATTTTTCCAAATTTTCCTCAGTTGACT
>NW_007743123.1:4841-6389 GCF_000696425.1 Galeopterus variegatus | reverse complement strand
CTGGATGATGTAGCCGTCACCGAGCTAGGCTTTAGCCGAGAGTACACAGCTGTTGTAGAAGCCAAACACGTGGCCCAGCAGGAGGCCCAGTGGGCCCAGTTCTTTGTAGAAAAAGCAAAGCAAGAACAGCGGCAGAAGATCGTGCAGGCCGAGGGAGAGGCTGAGGCCGCCAAAATGCTTGGAGAAGCACTGAGCAAGAACGCTGGCTACATCGATCTTAAGATCCAGGCAGCCCAGAACATCTCCAAGACGATCGCCACATCACAGAATCACACCTATCTCACTGCTGACAAGGTCGTGCTGAACCTACAGGATGAAAGTGGTTTCACCTGGGGAGGTGACAGCCTCAGCAAGGGTAAGAAATGAGCCTGGCTGGCAACCAGAACTCCACCCCCAGAGAAGATGTGGATCTGTTTCTTCTCCACTGTTGGAAGAGCCAGCTAGGGCTCCAGCATACACCCACCACGGCCCCATTATCATGTGATGGTCCCCTGTGTACCAGTTCTCCCAACTCCTCTTGGATTAAGGAAGACTGAAGAGCAACCCTTTTTCAGAGGAATGACTTTCCTCCTCCTGTAGTGACAAGGGATGTTGGGACCCTGTGTGATCTCTCAGTGATTTCCTTCAGTGTTGTTCCCTCCTGCAAGGTTGGGAAGGGATAACCACCATCCCAGGAATTAATAATTTTTTATTACTTAAAAAAAATTTTTAAAAGATTAAAAGAATAATTAAAGTTCGTATCTGTGATAGAATAGGGGATAAGTCATAGCCCATAATGTAAAAAAGGTTTTCGGAAAATTCTTCTTAATGAATGAAGACATAAATAAAAATAATTAAGTACTGCAAAAAAAAAAATTGAAATAAATCAAGAGTGGAGGATCAAAATGAAAGTAAACTAAAAATTATTAACTTTTTAATTTCAAATATCAGAAAAAGTCCTGTTTCATCAATGTCAGAAATCTAAAATAAAAACAAACTAACAGAACAGAAAGACAGTAATAAGTAAAAGTAACATTCATATAAAAGAGTAGAAAAAGGAACGAATAAATAATTCCATACATCGTGTTTATGGTCACAACTTACTTTCAAATACTTTAGATAAAAGAAATTGTCATAAACATCCAACAGCAGTATTTTTAAGCGAGGATTACCAAAAATAATAAATAAATAAATATAAGATGTATTCTAACTCAAAAAAAGGTAAATTATATAAAATTGACATTGGAAAACAGATGCGTAATATTTGAAATATGAATCTAAAAAAGAAGAACTGCTATTTTTCCAATTCCAAAAGTTATGATGATGTGTATAGAGCAATGGAAATGAAAATAGAGTTATGTTGTTGTTATGTGGCTCTTTTACGAGCCAGGCATTTTTCCAAATTTTCCTCAGTTGACTAGTGTCTCCCTAAAGTGTAAGTCTATGTCCCAACCCTGATACCTGAGAATGTGACCTTTTAGAAATTGTGTTTTTGCAGATGTCATTAACTTGATGATCACCAGATGAAATCATTCTGGATTTAATGGGACCTATATCCAATACCTAGTG
>NW_007743123.1:0-556 GCF_000696425.1 Galeopterus variegatus | reverse complement strand
ACCTCTACTCAACAGTTTTCCAAAACTCTGGGCAATTTCTTGCAGAACAGCAGTCCCACTGATTGGGTCAATAGCTCCAAACACCCAGGAGTCCCGATGACCTCCCAGAATAACATACCTGTCTGGGAAAAAAATGTGTGTTCAAAATAACTACAACTTTGAATACATTATAAATATGTGTAATTTGTATTTTTAAATTAAACTTTCTCTAGAGTTTCCTCCATAGAAAACAGTAATACTATAAGGTCTTTTTTTAGAGCCATACATTTTTTTCCCCAAATTTAGTTAGTTTCAAGTCAGCCATGGGGGGGAAAAAATCAATCGTTGAATTGAAATTTATCTTCCCTTACTCTTTAATCTTTGTAAAAACAAAATGTTTAAAAAAAAAATTCACTGACTCACCAGGCTCAACGGATCCTTTGATAGTTCCAATTACACTGTAAATCCTTGTAATTTTATTGGTATTATGAACATGCATTCTAACCTTCCTGGAATTTCAAAAAGAATAAATTACTTCATATAAGGCATTATGTCTATAGTCTTCCTCCAAAGTTTT
>NW_007743122.1:0-19752 GCF_000696425.1 Galeopterus variegatus | reverse complement strand
GGTATTTCTTATATGCCTATTCTTATTGTCTGATGGTGTCCTCCTGGAGTGCCTTGTTGAAAAAAATTCTAAGCTGAATTATGGATCAGTGGGAAAGAGAACAGGAAAACCGTTATTATTGGACGCAACAGGGGTGGATATTCAGTCATTTAATCAAAATAGCCAAACCATGGAACTGTTTTTAAAATATCATTATAAACATCATTTTTTAATTTATAACATACAAAAGCACATTTAATAATCAAAGTTTTAATGTAGGATCTGACCTTTTATTTGCGTATAGACTGACTGGTGTCCCACTTGCATAAACATTCAAATGCTGCATCTGGAATTACTAGTTTGTTTCATTAGAATAGAGTCAGGAGGATGTAAAAGCTTTTGCAAAGCTATTTAACTGCAATTTTTTTTTAATGATTTACCCTAAAATTCTTTAATTTATTTTTCCCCACACCTAAATTTTTAGTGGTTTTCCTTTATCCAGTCTTTAGAAGGCTTTAACATAGTTTCCATAGAAACAATATATTTTTGTGTGTGAATATATTTCATTGGTTGAGATGTATTTAAAATCAATTAAAAATCACAGTAAGAAGTATGCCTGGCAAGCATACAAGCGACTGCTCACATGATGCTTCTCTAACTCCAGGCTCCCATATTAGTTTTCTAGGGCTGCCATTACAAAGTAACACAAATTGGGTGGCTTAAATGACAGAAATGTATTGTCTCACAGTTCTGGAGGCTAGAAGTCCAAGATGAAGGTTTTGGCAGGGTTGGTTCCTTCTGAGAGCTGTAAGGAAGAATCTGTTTCATACCTCTCCTCCAGCTTCTGGTGGTTTGCTGGCAGTCTTTGGCTTTTCTTGGCTGACAGCAGTATCACCCTGATTTCTGCCTTGATCTTCACACAGGCTCCTCCCTGTCTGTATGTCTGTCTTCAAAGTTTCCCGTCTTGAAAGAACACCAGTCATATCAGATAACGGGCCCACCCCACTCCAGGATGGCCTTATCTTAACCAAATATATCTTCAATGATCCTATTTCCAAAGAATATTCTGAGGTACTAGAAGTTAGGACTTGAATATATGAATTTGGGGGGAACAGAGCTCAACCCATAATAGCCTCAATCACAAGTTGTAGAAAGAGAGTAGAAATTGCAGTTTAGTTAAGAAAGCTCCTCTGTAAACAGTCGATTAGTACATTTTGCCATGGGGCAGGGTGTAGGGCTGAAAAGAATGTGCTGTCATATATTTCGGGAACCATGATATATTTATAAATAATTCGACATTGTATTTATTTTCCAGTACTGTGTTTGATGAAAAGGTCATTGCAAGGAAAGGTCCAAAGAAAATTAATCTCGAATTCATTATCATTTAACTTGAATTTCTCAATTAAACTTGTGTAAACAAATTAGGTGTTTGCAAACTCTAAAACAAGCCTTTATCTAAATATCCTTAATTCCAAATCTTATAAAGATGAAGAAGTATAAATAATAATAATAATGAATGGTATATTTTATGCAGTTCTTTATGACTCAAAGTTGAGTATCTTTCCAAACAGTGATCCAAACCCCGTTTTTGTTTTTGTTTTTTTCAAATTGAGTTTATGCATGTCCTAATTCTGTATAAGAGTGCAAACTGGACTAAGAGAATAAGATAAAGAGAACATTTTTTACTATGTTCATTTGGCATTCTGTTCTACAAAGAGTAAGGCTTTCATCTTTTAATCCGATATCCACTTAACTACACTACAGAAGATTTATTTTTACCCCCTCTCGTGTCATAAAGGGCTCAAAAGTCTATAGCAATTTTTGACACTTTGTTATAATATTTTTCTGACCCCCCCTCCTGCATACACCCCCCCCCCACACACACACACACATTCTTCCCTGCCTCATTTTCATATGGAAACAAAGCATTGAGATAAAATGATGGTTCATTATAGTGGTACAGAGCTCTTATCTTCATCCGGCAAGAGTCATTTCCTTCCAAAGATTGAAATGCAAATGTGAAAATTAATGATAACTGCATTATCTGATAGCAGAGATAATACCAATTCACTGTCAGAGTAATACACAGTCATTCTAGGATTTCCTCCGCTTCTCACAATATTCTTCTCACTGTCAGACTATATCTATGGTTAACTATGTTTCATAGGTTTCTGTTAATTTACTTCAAATGGCATTTCCCAGATCTTATATCTACCACATTTTCCCAATCAAAAAGGAAACGAAATCAGAACTGTAATCTTCAAGCCCTTCTTTGGACTAGTAAAGAGGGTGGGGAAAAAAAAAACTGTATCATTAAGTGTGTGCTTCTATCTCACAGTGGTCTTCTAGCTACCGTTCCACTTTCTGTAAAATACTCTCCATCTTCCCAGTCTAATTTAAGGCACAAAGCAGATCTACCCAATCATCTGCACATATCCATAATGTTGAACAGCAACTGTATGAGGCAACTTATTTATAGATTTCTTGACTAATTTTTAGCCCAGATGCAACAAGTACACCTGTCTGATTTTATCCTATTTATTTATTTTTGAAAATTTATTTACATTAAAAGTGCTTTACCTGAATCATGTTTCAACCAGGTAGAATAAAACAAAGTTAACATAATCCTATGGTGATTTTTACACAGCAAAATCATTTTGCAAAATTAATTCACTGTACTAATGTTTAACGAGGACTTATATGTAAGACATGTAATGGCTACTAAAGCACAACTGCCAAAATGACAGTAAAAGTAATATTAAGAGCGATTTATTAAGAACTTATGAAGCTCTGAGCTCCATGCTTTACATGCAAAATCTCATTAATGAAGTAGTTATTATTATTAGCCCCATTTTATAAACATCAAAACTAAGGCCTTGGAGTGTTAATAGCTTGCTCAAAGTGAGACAAGTAATAAGTAGTAGAGCCTAGATGTAAACAGAGGAGATGTTCTGGTCTTTTCACTCATGATACTATCCAAAAATAATTTACTTCTGATGGATACTCAGATTTCCATTTATCAATGTAGCAACAAGTTCTGAAGTTCAATAATGTATAACACAAAAATGATTCCTACTTTTAGTCTATTAATTCATCAAATCATCAATATAGAGTTTTACTTTTTACTTCATTTTTTACTGAAATGACACAAGGCTTTTCATATATATATATATCAAAATCTATTTAAATAAATGTACATACTTACTTGGAAAAGTTTATGTCAAAGAATCTAAATAACTGCTTGCTCAAAATTTTATATCTGTGTATGTTTGCATTAATACTCATTATTTTAGGGATACCTGTCCTCACTTGTACATTTGAGCAACATGAGACTTTCCTTTATTAGAGTTCTTGGAAATTCCAGTTATAGCTACCATAAGCCTTATGTTAAGATGCAGATTTGTTCAATATCATACCAGAGAAATCAAATTATTCACCATTCCCAAGTACAAAAAGAACTAACCATGTTATAATAAGGTAATTCAGAGAGTTGGCATACTTAGAGTTGATATAAGTAAGATGAGACTTTTCAGATGCATTATTTCATAGAGGTAGATGATGGATCTACAAGGATTTACCTGAATTCTCTCCCCTAAGTCTCCTTCTAAATCTAACTACATAAGTTTGCACTCCAGAATTTGTCCATGAAATGTGGTTCTAGTGATTTTCTTAAAAGAAAGAGCCAGGGACGTAAACACTATTTTCAAAATAAGGTCAACATTCCAACCATTGGTCAGTCTGAGAGGACAGAGCAAAAACTGTTTAACCAAGTTCAGTCCTAGGGCAGAGGAAGGTCCTGAGCAAGTACCACACTCTCCCAAGCTCTATGCTAGTTCGTATACATCGTCTCTTTCAACTTTCATCCCCATAACAATGTTTCAAGGTAGTTATTATTATTCCCATTTTAAACATAAGAATAAAGTGAGGCTCAGCTGTTTAACCTGCCAGGAATCACGAGGTCATAAATGCAGCATGTAAGCACAAACACAGATCTGTATGACTCTAAAATTTGTACACTTTCTTCTGTAGTTTGGACAATGCTCTACTTTCAACGCTAAGAGTTGCTTAGTGATTGCATTGGTGACCTAAATACAGTACATGAATAATTAAAGAAGGCTAAAGGAGAGAAATGATGTTAAAAAAAAAAATGAGTGTCCATCAACAGATGAACGGATAACAAAAATATGGTAAATATATACAATGGAATACTACTCATCTGTAAAAAAAGAACAAAATCCTGTCATTAGCAGCAACGTGGGAGAGACTGAAGGACCTTATGTTAAATGAAGTAAGCCAGGCACAGAAAGAGAAATACCACATGTTCTCACTCATATGTGGAAGCTCAGAAAGTTGATCGCATAGAAGTAGAGAGTAGAATGGGGGTTACCAAAGGCTGGAAAGGAGAGAGGGGATGAGGGATAGAGAGAAGTTGGTTAAGGAATACTAAATACAGCTATATAGGAGGAATAGGGGTCTACAGCACTGTGGAGTGACTATTCTTAACAAAAATTTATTGTATACTTTCAATTAGCTAGAAGAGACAAATTTGAATGTTCCTAACACAAAGAAACAATAAACATTTAAGGTAATAGGAAAAAAAAAATCAGCTGTTGCCAGAGTTTTGGGAAGGTAGGAAGGAAGGAGGACAAATTTGAATGTTCCTAACACAAAGAAACAATAAACATTTAAGGTAATAGGAAAAAAAAAAATCAGCTGTTGCCAGGGTTTTGGGAAGGTAGGAAGGAAGGAGGATTGAACAGGTGGATCCGGGTGGATTTTTAGGGCAGCAAAACTACTTAGTATGACACTGTAATGGTGAATACATGACATTATGCACTTAGCAGAATCCATAGAACTGCACAACACAAAGAGGGAACCTTAATGTAAAACTGAGTTAATAATAATAGACAAATAATGGTTCATAATTGTAGCAAATATTCCACATTAATGTAACATGTTAATAATAGGAGAAACTATGTATGTGCTGGGGGGGTGGTGGAAACTGTCTGTACTTTCTCCTCCATTTCTCTGTAAACCTAAAACTATGATAAAAATAAAGTCCATTACTTAGGGGGAAAAAAAGCGTCATATATAAAAACGAAAAACAGAAACAACAAAAAAGAGAGTATGGACAACATTGTGCCACACCTCTGGACTTTTATCTAGAACTTTTCACAATTATTAGTGTACAATTAATGCATAATAAACATTTATTGAATAATTAAGTGTATAAGAATATTGGCAAACTGAAGAACTTGTGAAGGTGATAAAAGAAAAGAAGCAGTATTTACTTAAAAAGAAGTAAAATATAGGCTAATACAGATGAAAAGACAGAACAGTGAACAGCAGGTATTATATAAATTAGTTTTCAAGCAAGGGAGAATCAGGGTAATGTTTTTAAAGGCAGGAAAGAACAATGAAATTTAACAATAGATGTGTGAAATACTGAAATAATGAGGAAATGACTTTTATATTGGCCTGAACCTTACTAGCTTAGTGTGTGTCCAGCTTTCCATTCAAACTTTGGAAGAGTCATAGGAACTCGAAGGATATTTAAATGAGTCACAAACATGTAAACATTAAAGAATTTCATCATATAAATATTTACACATAAGCTAATTTTCCTAAAGATTATTTAAGTTCCACCTAGCCATAACACTAACAAAGGTGTGAGCAATTTTGATTACTAAATGTACTTTTTACTTGAATAACAAACAAGGAAGAACATTTTTACACTATGGAATTTGCATTTGATAAAAATAGAACATTTCAGACAGGAGTTGATTCATTATTGAATTGTGCCATCAAGAAAGGTTGTGGAGTCGTCTTCAATCAAACTCTTTAAAAATTAGATAAATCCTGATCCATCTTAAATGATGTCAGCTCTATGCCTCAAATTCTTTAGATAATTTGCTCATCCTCTGATTCTGATCTATTTTTAGAAAAAAACATCTCTCTTAGGGTGACTGTCAGGACTAGAAGGGATGGACTTTAAATTAGGAGACCTTGAAATCACACTGGGCTCATTACCTCATGTCTTAAACAATAATTTGTAGTTAAACTCAAAACTAAATGCATTGTATTACAAAAATTGACCCTTTGTTGAATCAGATATACTACTGGGCACTAAAAACTGCGAGTAGAATTTTAAAAGGTTCTGCTTCAATATACAGTAATTCCAAAGCCACAATAATGACTATTACTATTTTATGTGTATGATTTGATTTAATTCTCTGAGTTGTTAATATTATTTTCTGTATTTCACAAATAGGTACAGAGACGTTAAGCAATTTGCCAAAAGTCTCCCAGCTAGTGAGTGGCAAATCCAGAAGGTGAACCTAAACCCTTGAAATCCAGAGTCCATTTTCTATCACGTTTGGAAACTGTCACTGAAAGCTGAACGATTTTCCCTTCTTAATACAGTTGGAAAGTGCCAATACTGTTTCATGAATAAAAAAATTGGGATAACGATATTAAAGTAATTTCTATTTATGCAATAGCAAAAGTACAAGAATACCCCCCATATTTTCTTCTGAAGGTCCTGATTGAAGGAAATCAGTGATTATTTTAGTTTAAAAATTAATAAATATTTAAAAGATATTCTTTTGTTATGAATCAACTTCATTAATTCAGGGGGTTTCAAAATAAGGCCCCTTATTTTTGCTAAACACCAATGAAGAAAAATTTGCTACCAATTTTGTAATACATGAAGAACAAATTTTCTTGTAGGAATACCCGCTTAGAGACATACGTTTTCCCTTTAAAGTTTCAACATATCCACATGTGCCCCAGAAAAGAGTATAAACATTTTCACCAATATCAAGTACCTAAAAATTACATTAAATCAAATATATAAAATAAATTTAACTAAAAATTGAAAAATCTCATCTTGAATGACAGCATCATTTTTTACCTTGTTCAGTCCTCCCTATTTTTAGCCAGTAATGCAAATTTATTTCTGGAAAAGCTTCCTGCAAAAAGTGGCATTGGATTTGCAACATATGTTTAGGAATTCATCACTCCCTAAATTTGCTTACTTACTTACTCCCAAGTCACCGGGGAAGCTGTGGACCCCAGACATGAAAAAAGAGGAAAACCTGCCCCCCACATATTTTCTCCCCACTCTGGCTTGACAACAAGCCAGAATGCACCTTTTTGCTAGCAGCCAAACGTAAAAGACAATCTAATCTAACTTTAAATGTAAAAACTCTTCTAAATAGCATATACATATATATTTTCTCCCCACTCTGGCTTGACAACAAGCCAGAATGCACCTTTTTGCTAGCAGCCAAATGTAAAAGACAATCTAATCTAACTTTAAATGTAAAAACTCTTCTAAATAGCATATACATACCTAATTCCACGAATAAAAAACTATAAAATAGAAAGTTAACCCCCTTTTTTAAGCTAAAAATATAACCCACAGGAAAAAACTGAGATTTTCCAAAGATTTTTTTTTTTTTTTTTTCTCAAGGGAATTCTTCCCCACATTGAGAAGACAGGGCATCACTCAATAAGCAAAAATGGCAGAAGTCTGCATTTTCTTTTAAACTCTTAAAATCTGGTATCGTGGGACTTTAAATACAATACATTTCCATCCAAAATCTTGTATAGCATTATTCTATAGTATACACAATACAAACATTTGTGTGTATCATGAATAACGTTAGAAATGACATCATAATAATCAGATATACTGTATCTTCATTTTTGTTTGCATTATATTTTCCAGCTGCTGGTTTCAGAAAATTACCACTGGAGTTTCTCTCTTCTTCACGCACAGCAGAGAGCAATTTGCAAAGTCATGCAAGGGTGAAAATGTGATTGAAATATAGGGATCTTTCTTAATGAAAAATGTTACTTCTTTGGAAATTATGGCTAAAACTATTTCAAAACTCGCTCATATCCTTAAACCCTATGACATAATAGTCTCCATTTTTAAATATACCATCAATTGTAAATTACTTGGCACCAAATATAAAGGTTTTATTCCACAGAACTCTTACAAATGCAATACATTTATAAAATTATGTTGGTGTTTTGGACTATTTGGATCATTTTTTTTCTTGAAATGATTAAATGTCAGGATCCTAAAAATCAAATTTAATTTTATTCATAAAAATGAAAATGTCAAAATTTTGAATCAAAGGTGGGCATCTTTTGATATGAATTTTTCTAAACTTCTAAATATGTATTGAGGTTCAGTCTATGACTTACAACATGATTAAACTGAAAATGATAGTTCTTTGAAGTATTGTTTCATGTTTGCTTACCTCTTTGTAAGATTTAAAATTGTGCCCAATTTTAATTTGGATGTAGCTTAAAGACTCCCTATTCAAAGATAAAGCAATTAGAATTGACTAATTTTAAATGAATATGAAAGAAAAAAAAAACAATGGAGTCTTCAAGCAGAGGTAATACTTTGGTTTTTACAGTTTAACAAAAAGATAAAAATCTTCTTTAAATAATGAGGCTTATTTGAATTCCCATGTAACCAGCACACACGAAAACATTTTTTTAAAAAAAGCAGATTGGAAGATTGTAACAGTTTCAAAAGCTAACCAAACTTTAAGAAAAAGCTATGTGAATTCCTGATAGTAGCAACAGATGGTTGAATTTTAAATTTTCTTTCCTACCTGGTCCATCCCAGTCATCTGTCTCGACTCCAGGTTGTCCTGGTTTCTCTGACTGTGTGTCCCCATCCGATTCGGCTGTCTCCTGGATTCCTTCATCTTCACCTGGAAAACACCAACAGAGAGAAAGAGAAATGATCAAAGTCCTTGACTTGAGATTCAAATCCTTGTAGAAAGATGTCTTTATCCTATGTCTAATTATAGGTTTGTTACATATATTGTCATTATACTGACAAATACCCATGATTAACCATTTTTATGTCTATTGTGGCTTCATAATAAAGAAATTTAGCATTAGTTATCAATAAATAAAGTTGAATACTATAAACAATAAAGAAAATTTCCACATAAATTTTCTTTTGGATTTATTAATATATATACTTGGGATCTTAAAAAATTCATAGAAATATTTGTGTTATCCTTCAATTCTATTTTTCCATAAATTTTTTTGAAGTGCCCTCATATAAGAGGAAAACCAAATGGTAGTATATAATTTTTCTAGTATTTTCAATACAGGAAAACTTAACTTATGTGTTTCCAAATTGTGATTACTATAAAGGCAAGATGCAGCAGGAAAAAATTAAATAGTTTAAGGTATGACATATTTACCTTTTTGGTTGAATTTAGATTATTTTGAAGATTTTTATTTTTTCCCAGCTTTATGCTTGCTAAAATTTGGTCTTATTTCATTTAGAAATGGGGTATAAAAAGGCCATAATTAAATTACTAGCATATGAAATGAGCCAGTGAGTCAACTCTTCACAATGCAAAAAAAAGTCATAAAACTATATTTGTACAGCTAGTTTCCACAATTTTATGCTTTCATTATCACATAAAAAAGAAAAAATACAATATTTTAAGAAAAATATATTTATGGCAAAGAAGAAATAAATTAACAATGAAATCACATTATAAAAGTAAAAGTCTAACTTATGAGTACCTTCATTTTAGTGATAATGTAACAAAGTATGTGCTTTTTTAAAGGAAAGTAATTCACTTAAACACAATATACACATTAAAATATTAAATAATATCTAGCTATCAATAGTAATAGAGATCAGAAAATAGAATAACAAGAAAATGTGAAGACAGAAATAAAAAGAATACTAAAATCATGGCAACTATACCTTGAATCTAATAATGCTAACATTTTTTAATTAAATTGCTTGCCCGTCTAAACAATATTCAATAACTATTTTCCACATAGCTTCCCAAATCTTTAACAGTATTTAAATTTTTATATGATTATACAAAAAAATACATTAATTTTTTTTTTTAATTCTCCAAGTAACCTAGAAAACACAAAATTTTCAGGAAATCATTATTACTATAGTGACATTAATGAGTTTTAAACTTTGAAGTACACAAATTTTATATTTATTTCTACATGTAACTTCATAAAATGAATCCATTTAGAAATGGGAGTAAAGGTAAGGGGAGAGAATGTAGAAACCCAGTGACAGCTCTCTTGAACTCGATTTCTTTTATAGAGGAGCACTGGCTCTAGAGGGTAACAAAGAATAAAATACTTAAACCACACCACTGAACCCCAGGTCTGGAATTAAAAGCTCTTTGGAAGTTGAGTTATCACTTCCTTTCAGAATGATCAGAATGAGTGCCAATTTAATTTTCTCCAGAAAATGTTCATTGAGCATCTACCATGTTTAAGGAACTATCTAAGGTACAGTAGGATATGTACAGAAAAATATAGTTCCTTTTGGAAATTCAGAACTGATTAAGGAGAGTAAACTCACAAAAGAGAAAATGGGACAGGGCCGGCCCTGTGGCTCACTCCGGTGAGTGCAGTGCTGATAGCGCCAAGGCCATGGGTTCGGATCCCTATATAGGGATGGCCGCTGCGCTCACTGGCTGAGGGTGGTGCAGACCGCACCGTGCCGAGGGCTGCGATCCCCTTACTGGCCAAAAAAAAAAAAAAAAAGAGAGAGAGAGAGAATGGGACAAGGTTCAAGTACCCTAATGAAGGTACAAAGGCTCAGTAATAACATAAGAGTTTTAATCTTCTGTGTTCCTTTTGGCACATGGAAGGACATGGCTGCACCAACCAATTATCTTACGGAGATCAGGGTATGAGTTCTGCTCTGGCTTCTCAGACACAGGCAGACCTGATCCTCAGCCAGCACACAGAAGTATGCTCTAATGGCCTTTAAAATACTGTGCTATTGCTAGCCCTGAACCAGCCAGGTGTCTCCCAGCCTGACTCTGCCTGCTCTGGTCCCTCCACCATGTAATGAGCCTCCTCCTGCCTGTGCCATTCAGAAACTAAAGGATTGAAGTCCGGTCAGCAGGAGGTTTATGGTATCTTCTCTGTCTGGTCGGATTCCAGGCTGTACCAGTTGTTAAATACTTTAAATATCACTCCTGCATATACATAAGCATTGAACTAATGCCATGTGGTTAGCAGGCTGACATGACTGGAACCGCAATGTTAGCTCTAGTGGAGAAACAATGTCTCTCGTGAGCTGGATATTCTGTTTGCCCTTTCTTGCTGGCCCCGTTCTACTCTCTTTCTTCTCTGCCATGCTTTCTGCCCCATGGAGTCTGACTTCCAAAGTCTCCACTACTGGGCCTCTCTCATCCTATGATTTCCAGTTGAGTTCAGCAAATGGAGGCACTGTCAGCATATCAGAGGATCAGAGGGTGGGAGGAGAGAGAGGTCAAGTACTTATTCCCCACCCCTTCCTCCTTGATGGTCTTTGGTTGCCAGCCTTGGCTGTACTACATACAGAATTACAGCCCCTGTCTGGTGGCTGCCTCCTGCTTCTTCCACCCTCTTGCCTCAGCATATCCCCTCCCTTACCTCTTGAGACCAGAAATACTAACAGCTTCCCATTGTTACAAGCCCTTTGATGTTTCCCATCCTTGTTTGTTCCCTTAACCCCACCCACACCTCGTACACTGCCCCTTCACTAAACTCCCTGTAGTTAAACCCACTGACCATGTCATCAGTTCCCTGCTGGGACCATGACTGTACTCTCCATTTAATTCCAAGCTTCTTATACTATTTTTATAATTTTGGGCCAGTCACTACTTCTGCAGTATTTTGTGTAATGCTTTCTCTAAACTGACTCACTTTCTATAACCTATTTTAAAATTTTTCAAAAACAATAACTTATTTTAAAAAACAAACAATATATTTTTAAAAACAAAAACTTATCTCTGCTATAAATGGAAAATCAGTATCCTATGCCAAAAATAGAAGGTAATCATAAAAACAGATTCAATAAAAATGCAGGTAATACTATTAAATTCTAGCTACTCTGTCTATTTAGACTGAGTCTCTGGTCTCATTGCTTTGTATTAGAAAGGAAGAATAGCAAGTAAAGAGGAATATCTAAATCATGGTAATATAAAGTTGATACATTCTCATTGATGTAGAAACAACAAAAGAAATTTGAAAACCTTCTCACCAATGATCAATATCATTGATTCAATGATATTTAATAAAATATCAGTGTATCACTTTAATCTTGAATACCATCAGGAATACCTGACCCAATTTTGAGAAATGCTGACCTTTCCAACACTTTATTTTTCATGGGGACTAGAATTCACACTAGAATCTGCCACTTACATGAGTGACCTTTTGATTGCATTCCTACAGACTGAGTGGCCTTTAACTCCAGGTGCTAATTCAGGAAAGTGTACAGAGGCAATTGTTCTCCCCAAAAGTGAAGGGCAGAGAATGTAACCTATAGTTTTTAAGAGTGCCATTCCTTCAAGCACTTTTTTATTTCCTTATGAATCTTGAAACATAGGGATTTGAGTACCAGAGAGGATTCTGGAGATCATCTCACCCAAGTTGATTGTTCAGGAAATTGATGCATGAATTGGGTAAGTAATTTATTCATTGTCTTAGAGCTACAATATTACTTTCTGCACCTCCCCCAAATCATCACATGCTCCAGCAATAAATGCGGCCCATGCATCACAGGGCTGGTAGATTGACACAGTTTTATGTATATCTCCTTTTCCCAACAAGAAAGACAGTATGGCTATGGTGGAGCATAGAGAAGCATCATAACAGCTTCCAAAAACAGCTGTTTGTACAAGGTTAAAAATTAAATTTGAGTCTTCTTACTGCCAGTCTACCATCCTTTCCAAACATTCTTTCTCTTTCCCTCCATTCCCCAGTCAAGGAGAGAACCACCTGAATAATAAAAATCATATATTTCCAAGGGCCCAGAGAACAGAGAGTAAATTAATGAGCAGAACCATTTGGCAAAGTTAAGTTTTATATCCAGAGGTTAACTGCATCATCCTTATGTTCACATAAGGGAGTAAACCTTCTTGCATTTTACTATCACATTTTCATTGCTGGAAACACATATTTTATGCAAAATTCAATCAATCATTAACATTTTGATGCATATTTTAAAAGATACAATGAGATATATAAAAAAGAAAAAAAACCCAACACTTTCTGCTAAGAACTATATAACCTAGTTGACAAGAGAGGTAATATGCATAAGAGCAGTAACCGCTGATGTAAAAACAACAACTAAGGCAGTTATGAATAATTCCAAGTGAGAATGCATAAGGTATAGACATTCAGAGAACAGTATAAAATGAGATTGGCCATGGAGAATCTACATAATTAATCTGGGGTTCTACCTTCATGTTGAAGGCAATGAGAAGCATTGGAGGCGTTTCAGTGGGGGAACTGATACAACCATGGAATACAAGTAATCAACACATATTTACAAAGTTCCTATGAGCACACCTTGTCAGAGCTCCTGTGTTTGAGTTCCTCCTTACTCAATCCATAACAGCACTCTAACTCCTGTCTCAGACATTCTTCCCCCTAATTTTTGTGAGACTATGGTTAAGACTACTCTAATATTTTATTACGCAAATTATATATTTGGAAGAAAAAATAATAATATGAGAAAAATAGAAAATAATGTTTGGAAGAATCTATTGTGAAGTAATCATAATAATTGCAAAACTAGAAGTTAAGGAAAAGGATTCAGTTGAGTTGATAAATGTTCATAGCAAGCAACAAAGACAGCAGAACGTGATCTGATAGCTGCTTTCTCATTATCATATATAAGCCCTGCTTCTTCATTATGTTTACATATTAAAATAAAATGTTTAATGGATTTATAGCAAGCAACAAAGACAGCAGAACGTGATCTGATAGCTGCTTTCTCATTATCATATATAAACCCTGCTTCTTCATTATGTTTACATATTAAAATAAAATGTTTAATGGATTTAATCTTTTTTTTTTTTCCTTTTTGTCTTTTTTCGTGTCCGGCAACGGATCGCAACCCTCAGTGTCGCGCCCACACCTCGCTCATCCTGTGAGCGGGAACCGGTCTGTATGTGGGATCCGAACCCTCGGCGGGAGCACCACCGCGCTCACAAGCAATGCACTGTAGCAGTGCGCCACCGGGCCGGCCCTGGATTTAATCTTTATAAGCATTGTTTTTTTACTTGGCACTTGGTAAAATCAACTACAACTACAGATGCTTGATCAATAACGATTGCTCACTGACGAGGTAGAAAATTAGATTTTGGTTTCATCCTTTTTACTATAACCTACCGCAATATCATTACATTTGCTAATTAATTGCTTTCAGCACATTATTTCTATTTAATAACTAAAATATGTCACATTTTTTAACAGTTAGACCATTCATCTTCTAACTTTATCTCAGGAAACTAGTTCTTATTTTTATGGTAATGTTTTTACCTAATTCATTTTTAATCTTTTTACTAATGAAAAATGAAATGATTAAAAAATAACTTAATCAAATATGAAATCTGAATTACTTTTAAGAAATACTATTTCTTTTATCAAAATAGAGACTTGCTTCTTTCCTTTCAATATGTCTATTCTCATGAAAAATTTATAAATAGAACTTTACTTTGAAATTAAACCAACTCCAGCTTCTTCTTGATTTGAATGGAATTGACTTTATTGACCCCCCCCTTTTTTTTTTTAACTTCTATCCATTTTTGGTTCTCCTGTGTTTGAAATCAGCACCCTGGAGTAGCTTAGGAAAAATGGCATGAATAATTAATAGCCATGATAATAACAATAAATTTGTTAAGCTATTGCTTCAAAAGCTTTGTTGTTAGAAAGAGGAAAGGAAAAGAATTACAGAAACAGGTAGGAATGCATTTGACATCTATTCATTTACTTTCTAAATTATTTATTCACATGCTTTTAAATAGAAATTTCAGTGTATTTTCAGCAAAGCACAAACACATTTGATGGGATAACCACTATATATATATCCAGAGACCAATTCATAAAACTATGAAACAGAATAAATGTCAAGCAGTAACAAAATCTATAATATTTCTAAAATTATGGCTATGGAGTTAATGGTTTTCCACTGCAAGATTAAACTCTTTTGTTGCTCTTTTAAAAGATATCATACATATTTTGTGGGCCCTTCCATTTTTCTTAGTCTAGTTTTCAGAATCAGTGAGAGCCCTATAGGAGGAAATTGAAGGTGTTATTGAGCAATATAATGCCAGCATAAATGCCTCTGGGAAATGCAATAGAATAAAGTCTTTGAAGCCCATGAAACAGTACCTTTAAATACCATATTATGTATTGTTGGTAAGGTGGTAAAAGCAGTGGCTGTACTTACCAGGCAAAAATAATTTCAAAAATGCAAACAAACATCTTTTCACTGAAAGTTAAGCCCTCCTGTAAAAATTAAAGATTCGCCACATTCTGAGACAGTCACTTTTTCAGCACAAAATAGTAGCAGTGTTTGAAAGCAGTCATGCAAGCAAACAGCCTTTCTGAACCCTGCTCTTTTAATCCATGTAGTTCCTATCAATATTAACCTCTTACAGAAATTCTTGTACAATATAACTATTGAACTTTCTTGAGTAGGAGTGTTACTGTAGCTGTTAGTCATCCCTATAATGTATTTTGCAATCAGCTAAATCATCAAAGTATTTTTTAACAATGAACAGTTCAGAAGTGACAGATCTACTTTCTTGTTCACAACTGCTTATCAGAGAATAGATATCACATATGTTTTCCAGGTGCTTCCTATAGTTAGGATACCTTCACAGAAGCCGCGTGTGAAAGATAAGGTCATAAAAGAGATGAAAAATGTGTGAGCTTCATACACTTATGGTTTTATCATCAGACAAGATAGCTTTGGTTAAAGGACTGTAACAGTCAAAAACAGAAAACTGCAGCTATATTGAAGGACGAGGACATTAAAGTTTAAGACTCAGTAGTGTTTGCTTTGCCTAATAGCTTCACAATATTGTTTGGCTTAAAACAATTGTTTGGTTATAGATCAAACAAACAAAACATCATGTTAAGTTAACACTATGTTGCCAATTATAACACTGTTATATCTCCAGAAACCAAAATAAAACATGCAATTGTTACCCCTTCATGAAAATACTTAAAAGGAAATCTAAATATTTCAACTATTTGTCTATTACATTTGTGGATCCCTGTCATGGTATCTGACTCAAGTCTCCTTTTGACTTACTAGATATGTCTAATAAAATGTGGGTATTTCCATGTTCTGCATGGTTATATTTAGTATATAATTATTTTTTTAAAAAGGCATTGGATTTCCTTGGAACTTACTTGGGGTTTTCCTAAAAAGCATGTCATTATTTTAACAAAGTGCTTTATCAGATCCCAGAATATAAAAGATTTTAAACAGATCAAAAGAATAGAATCAGCATTTATTTGATTATAAATTTTCTGAGCCCAGATGAGGAAATAATACTGAAAGAGTTGATAACAGTGGTCTAGGGCTAAGTTTGTTATTTTGAGTAGAAACTCAATTTGTATAGTCAATGCATGACTACTGTAATTTGTGTTATTTTATTAAAGCTCACAAGAGAAAAGTATTGAAAATACTAATGTTTTTAGCAACTACATAGTATAAAAGTCATGATTAAAGAATTAATAACTGAACATTTATTCCTGTGTAAATATTATCCTCCATGTGAAAAGGGTTTTTGTCAAAGGTTAAGTTTACTAAAGATTTGTAAGATAAGTGAAATTTCCATATGAGATAAAATAAGGCAAATTCTCATCAGTATACAATTCAACATTTTTATTCCTATTATTTCTCTCAATGAGCACCTGAAAGGGTCAAAAATATAGGCAAGTGTGGGAAAACAAGACATTTTATTTTGAGATGTTTCTAAAATATATATTTTATATATTTCAAAGTTTACATTTAAATATTTTTCTTATTATCCTTTCTCTTCCCCTGCCCCCCCCACCCCCCTGCCGCACAAAAAAGCTCTCTTCAAAAAATACCATTCCAGTCAGAGGAGGATTCTATATCACTGAGATGTTTCTTAGTCCAAAGAAGAGACACAATGATGTCCAATGGTCTCTAAATGAGGATATTCTGAACTGTAATTTCCCTGTTTACAGATCTGTTGTTCTGCCATCGAGAAACGACCATTCCAGTCAGAGGAGGATTCTATATCACTGAGATGTTTCTTAGTCCAAAGAAGAGACAAAATGATGTCCAATGGTCTCTAAATGAGGATATTCTGAACTGTAATTTCCCTGTTTACAGATCTGTTGTTCTGCCATCGAGAAACGACTATTCCTTCTGTTTGCTGGACTCTGTCATCACTTAAGAATATGATTAATAAGCAGTCACTCATTACCATAGTGTTCCACTACTCATTATAAATAGTACTTTCATTCAAACCACACGTCCAACATGCTAAGGCTAGAGAAGTAGCCAATGCAAAATGCACATTCTGGGACAGCAACTAACAAAGGCATAGGTCCATATCTGAATGCCCTTGATATAGCATTAGTTCAAACACCCTAACGATGAATCATTCTCAGAGCTCACAAATGGAATACAACATTAATTTCTCTTGATAAACCCTGTTTTTGCCCACTGCTTGGCCATTCTTCTCCGTATTGTTTTCTATCGTCAGGTCATTGTTCTTCCTGGTCTCTCCCTGGGTCAGCTCACACTGCAGTCCCCACTTCTCTCTTTGTATGCTGACCAGGCTGTTGCCACCCACATGCTGTTTCCTCTACCCGGAACCCTTACTTTTTTTTACCTAGTTAATGCCTATTCAGCATGTGATTCCAACTCAAGTGTCCCATTCTTAATGATACTTTCTCTAACCTTCTTCACTAGGTCAAATCACCCTGTACCATTTGTGTGATTTTTATTAATGTCTGCCTCCCCACTGTAATGTAAAATCCAGGACAGCCAGGGCCTTGCCTGTGTTTGCTCATCATTGTACCCACAGCATGTCTCACAATGTCTGATATAGCAGGTGCTTAATAAATATTATTGGATTGGATAAAATGTGTATGTTGAATGCACTGACTACTGCTACTCTTTGAGTCACAAATTATTCCAATAATCATGCAAAGCAAATAAAAACTATGCATTTTACATAAGCTGAAAACCTTTCATAGTAACATAATTTAGAGTTGTGCATGTGGCCACCAGACAGTAAAGACCATATTTGCCAACTTTCTTTTTAGGGTGGACCACTCCATAGGACTAAGTTCTGGACAATGGAAGGTAAGCTGCAGAGTCCTGTTGCTGCTTCCAGGGCCACATTTTTTTATAGGTGAACCTAATCTTAATGTAGTTTCCATATCTGTGGGGGAAAAAATATCCAAGGTCATGTCCGCATCATCCTGACTCAGATTCACATCTAGCTTCCAACACTGGGGATAGTCCCAAGTATGTTATCACAAGACCCATTCAGACTCTTTACCACAAGGTCTTTCCACAGCAACCCCTCCCTTACTACCAGCAAGAGGTCCTTGGCTGCTGGTGATAACACCAGAAAAACATAGATAGTACCCACAACATATTCTGGATTCTCAGAAATGTGGAGAAATTCTTTCCCTCTCTGCTTCAACTTTTAACAGTGCTTTCAAAATCAGGCTTTTCATGAATAGCTGTGGTCTCTTTAGGCTAAGGGCAACTTACGCTATAATTATAACAGATTTAAAATTCAGATATCTAATATAAATTCAAAGACTTTTTAGGAATCTTATTGAAAGTTTTCCAACAAATTAGAGAGTTGAAACCAAACGTAACATTCTTAATCATTGTTGTTTCCTTTAAGATTATGCATATTCACTGTAGGTACTAACGGGTTACCTTCAGGGTTTGGGGGGGCCTCCTTAAAAAGAATACAAACTTATAATTGCAAAAGGAGGTGCAGGGCCTTGGAAGGAGTCTGTACAAGTGAAAGGTTCAGAAGCTCAAGCTTCATTAATCTCATAAAAAATCTGCTACTGAGCAGTAACTGTAGTAAACGTCAAAAGTGCTTTTGTGCTCAAATAAATGGCACTGCCCAGAATGCTCAGGTATCCAGAAACCACTGTCAAGCCAGCCTCAGAATTCTGAAGCAACATCTCATATTTATTTGAATTATTCAGGTTTCAGAAGTGTCAAATACTGTTTCAAACTGTCCTGGGTCTATCATTCAATATAAAAATAATTAAATGATTACAAAATAAACTAAAAAGCAGAATGACTGATCTCATATTTATTTGGCAGTAAGTGTGAACAAAAGATATCATGCGTATTGCATAATTTTTCAAAATGCATCTCCTTTACTAATGATCTGATACTTTGGGGGACCAACTTAAAAGTTCCCCAGCACATTTGCCAGTATGGTGGAGGAAACACATGATTCTCTTCTAAATCGGATTTTCCTTAGGACATAGCTATTTTTTCTCTCTTTTTTTTTATTATCATTCCATATTTTTGTAGAATTGTTGTTTCTTGAGTGAGTTACTGGATCTTGGTATATTCCTTTTAGTAGTCAGCCACTAGAACAGGATATATGAACACAGGACACAAGGATTAAGTGAGGCAGATGCATGCCGGTGAATAGTTTTCACACTAGAACGATGAACATTACCATAAGGAAGCTAGAGAATGAATACACTGCTTCCTTCATCAGCCCCAACTTAGCATTATCTCCACCCCTTATATATATAGTCCCTTGTCCTCCCTTACTAGATCCCTTTACCTTTAATAAATGAGAACATTTTTTATTTCTCCCTCTATACATGCATGGTCATATACGGTACTCACACATACCCACGTTACACATCCAGTAGGATAGGTTTTCTAGCCTGGACCATAATTACAGTGGAAAAAAAAAA
>NW_007743121.1:14832-19759 GCF_000696425.1 Galeopterus variegatus | reverse complement strand
TTAAAGTAGATGGATGATCTCAGTCTGATGAGTTTACTTAGATCGATGAGCTCGGTCTGATTAGTTTACTGAGATCCATGTGCTTGTTCTGATGAGTTTACTTAGATCGATAAGCTTGGTGTGATGAGATTACTTAGATCAAAGGGCTTGGTATGATGAGTTTATTTAGATCGATGAGCTTGGTCTTATGAGTTTACTTAGATCGATGGGTGGGGTCTGATGAGTTCACTTGGATCGATGAGCTCGGTCTGATGAGTTTACTTAGATCGATGCGCTTGGTCTGATGAGGTTTCTTACATCTATGTGCTTGGTCTGATGAGTTTATTTAGATCCATCACCTTGTTGTGAATACTTAACTTAGATCGAAGTGCTTGGTCTGATGAGTTTACTTAAATCGATGTGCTTGGTCTGATGAGTTTACTTAGATCGATGAGCTTGGTCTCATGAGTTTACTTAGATCAATTAGCTCTGTCTGATTAGTATACTTAGAATGATTAGCTTGCTGTGATTATTTTTCCTGATTGATAAGCTTGGTCGGATTAGTTTTCCTAGATCGATTAGCTTTATCTGATTGTACTTCGTAGATCGATTAGCTTGGNTTAGCTTTGTCTGATCAGTATACTTAGAATGATTAGCTTGGTCTGATGAGTTTACTTAGATGGATGAGCTCGTTCTGATGAGTTTACTTAGATCAATGTTCTTGGTCTGATGAGTTTATTTAGATCAATATGCTTGGTCTGATGAGTTTACTTAGATGGAATAGCTTTCTCTGATGACTTTTCTGAGATTTATGAGCTTGGTCTGATGAGTTTGCTTAGATCGATGAGCTTGGTCTGATGAGATTACTTAGATTGATGGGGTTGGTCAGAAGAGTTTAGTTAGATCGGTAAGCTTGGTCTGATTAGTTTTCCTAGATTGATAAGCTTGTTAAGATTAGTTTTCCTAGATCAATTAGCTTGGTCTGATTATTTCTTCTAGATCGATTAGCTTGGTCTGATGAGTTTACTTATATCGAACAGCTTGGTCTGATGAGTTTAGTTAGATCAATTAGCTCTGTCGGATTAGTTTACTTAGATCGATGAGCTCGGTCCGATGAGTTTACTTAAGTCGATGAGCTCGGTCCGATGAGTTTACTTAAGTCGATGAGCTCGGTCCGATGAGTTTACTTAAGTCGATGAGCTCGGTCCGATGAGTTTACTTAAGTCGATGAGCTCGGTCCGATGAGTTTACTTAAGTCGATGAGCTCGGTCCGATGAGTTTACTTAAGTCGATGAGCTCGGTCCGATGAGTTTACTTAAGTCGATGAGCTCGGTCCGATGAGTTTACTTAAGTCGATGAGCTCGGTCCGATGAGTTTACTTAAGTCGATGAGCTCGGTCTGATGAGTTTACTTTCATGGATTAGCTTTCTCTGATGACTTTACTCAGATCAATGAGGTTGGTCAGAAGAGTGTATTTAGATCGATAAGCTTGATCGGATTAGTTTTCCCAGATTGATTAGCTTGGTCTGATAAGTATTCTGAGATCAATTTGCTTTGTCTGATTAGTTTTCCTTGATCTATTAGTCAGGTCTGATTAGTAATCGTACATCGATTAGCTTGGTCTGATTATTTCTCCTAGATCGATAAGCTTGGTCGGATGAGTTTACTCAGATCGATGATCTCGCAGTGATGAATGTACTTAGATCGATGTGCTTGGTCTGATGAATTTACGTAGAGCGGTGAGCTCAGTCTGATGAGTTAACTTAGATCGATGAGCTCGGTCCGATGAGTTTACTTAAGTCGATGAGCTCGGTCTGATGAGTTTACTTAGAACGATGTGCTTGGTCTGATGAGTTTACTTAGATCGATGACCTTGGTGTGATGAGATTTCTTAGATCGATGAGCTCGGTCTGATGAGTTTACGTAGATCGATGTGCTTGGTCTGATGAGTTTATTTATATATATTTGCTTGCTCTGATGAGTTTATTTAGATCGTTCAGCTTGGTCTGATGAGTTTACTTTGATCGATGAGCTCGGTCTGATTAGTTTATTAAGATCGATGAGCTTGGTGTGATGAGTTTACTTAGATGGAAGTGCTTGGTCTGATGAGTTTACCTAGATCGAGTAGCTGTCTCTGATGAGTTTAGCTCTGATGAGTTTATTTAGATCGTTCAGCTTGGTCTGATGAGTTTACCTAGATCGAGTAGCTGTCTCTGATGAGTTTAGCTCTGATGAGTTTATTTAGATCGTTCAGCTTGGTCTGATGAGTTTACCTAGATCGAGTAGCTGTCTCTGATGAGTTTAGCTCTGATGAGTTTATTTAGATCGTTCAGCTTGGTCTGATGAGTTTACCTAGATCGAGTAGCTGTCTCTGATGAGTTTAGCTCTGATGAGTTTATTTAGATCGTTCAGCTTGGTCTGATGAGTTTACCTAGATCGAGTAGCTGTCTCTGATGAGTTTAGCTCTGATGAGTTTATTTAGATCGTTCAGCTTGGTCTGATGAGTTTACCTAGATCGAGTAGCTGTCTCTGATGAGTTTAGCTCTGATGAGTTTATTTAGATCGTTCAGCTTGGTCTGATGAGTTTACCTAGATCGAGTAGCTGTCTCTGATGAGTTTACTGATTATTTCTCCTAGATCGATAAGCTTGGTCGGATGAGTTTACTCAGATCGATTCTCTCGCTCTGATGCATTTAGTTAGATTGATGTGCTTGGTCTAATGAGTTTACTTTGATTGATGTGCTTAGTTTGATAAGATTACTTAGATCGATGTGCTCGGTCCGATGAGTTCACAGAGGCCGATGGGCTCAGTCTGATGAGTTTACATAGATCGATGTGCTTGGTCTGATGTGTTTTCTTAGATCTATGTGCTTGGTCTGATGAGTTTACTTAGATCGATGAGCTTGGTGTGATGACTTTACTTAGATCGAAGGGCTTGGTCTCATGAGTTTACTTTGATCAATTTGCTTTCTCTGATGAGTTTACTTAGATCGAAGAGCTTGTTCTGATGTGTTTTCTTAGATCTATGTGCTTGGTCTGATGAGTTTACTTTGATCGATGTGATTGGTCTGATAAGTTTACTTAGATCGATGTGCTTGGTCTGACGAGTTTACTTAGACCAATGTGCTTGTTCTGATGAGTTTACTTAGATCGATGAGCTCGATCTGATGAGTTTTCCTAGATCGATTAGCTCGGTCTGATTAGTTTTCTGAGATAGATTCGCTTGGTCTGATTAGTTTTCCTTGGTCGATTAGTCAGGTCTGATTAGTAATCCTACATCGATTAGCTTGGTCTGAGTATTTCTCCTAGATCGATTAGCTTGGTCGGATGAGTTTACTTAGATCGATGAGCTCGGTCTGATGAGTTTACTCAGATCAATGATCTCGCTCTGATGAATGTACTTAGATCGATGTGCTTGGTCTGATGAGTTTACTAAGATAGATGAGCTTGATCTGATGGGTTTACTTAGATCGATGGGCTTGGTCAGATGAGTTTACTTAGATCGATGAGCTCGGTCCGATGAATTTACTTAAGTCGATGAGCTCGGTCTGATGAGTTTACTTAGAACGATGTGCTTGGTCTGATAAGTTTTCTTAGATTGATGACCTCGGTCCGATGAGTTTACTTAGGTCGATGAACTCGGTCAGATGAGATTACTTACATCGATGTGCTTGGTCTGTTGAGGTTACTTAGATCGATGAGCTTGGTGTGATGAGATTTCATAGGACGATGAGCTCGGTCTGATGAGTTTACTTTGATCGATGTGCTTGATCTGATGACTTTAATTAGATCGATTAGCTTGGTCTGATGAGTTTGCTTCAATCAGAGAGCTTGGTTTGATGAGTTTCCTTAGATCAATTAGCTTTCTCTGATGAGTTTCCTTAGATCGATGAGCTCGGTCTGATGAATGTACTTAGATCGATGTGCTTGGTCTGATGAGTTTACTAAGATAGATGAGCTTGATCTGATGGGTTTACTTAGATCGATGGGCTTGGTCAGATGAGTTTACTTAGATCGATGAGCTCGGTCTGATGAGTTTACTTAGAACGATGTGCTTGGTCTGATAAGTTTTCTTAGATTGATGACCTCGGTCCGATGAGTTTACTTAGGTCGATGAACTCGGTCAGATGAGTTTACTTACATCGATGTGCTTGGTCTGTTGAGGTTACTTAGATCGATGAGCTTGGTGTGATGAGATTTCATAGGACGATGAGCTCGGTCTGATGAGTTTACTTTGATCGATGTGCTTGATCTGATGACTTTAATTAGATCGATTAGCTTGGTCTGATGAGTTTGCTTCAATCAGAGAGCTTGGTTTGATGAGTTTCCTTAGATCAATTAGCTTTCTCTGATGAGTTTCCTTAGATCGATGAGCTCGGTCTGATGAGTTTAGTTAGATCGATGTGCTTGGTCTGATGGGTTTTCTTAGATCGTTGTGCTTGATCTGATGAGTTTTCGTAGATCTATGTTCTTTGTGTGATGAGTTTACTTAAATCGAAGGGCTTTTTCTGGTGAGTTTACTTGATCGATTAGCTTTCTCCGATGAGTTTACTTAGTTCAATTAGCTTTCTCTGATGAGTTTACTTAGATCGATGAGCTCGGTCTGATGAATTTATTTAGATCGATGGGCTTGGCCTGATGAGTTTACGTAGATCCATGATCTCGGTCTGATAACTTTAGTTAGATCGATGAGCACAGTCTGATCAGTTTATGTAGATCGATGAGCTCGGTCCGATGAGTTTACTTAAGTCGATGAGCTCGGTCTGATGAGTTTACTTAGAACGATGTGCTTGGTCTGATGAATTTATTTAGATCGATGGGCTTGGCCTGATGAGTTTACGTAGATCCATGATCTCGGTCTGATAACTTTAGTTAGATCGATCAGCACAGTCTGATCAGTTTATGTAGATCGATGAGCTCGGTCCGATGAGTTTACTTAAGTCGATGA
>NW_007743121.1:13202-13644 GCF_000696425.1 Galeopterus variegatus | reverse complement strand
TCGATGATCTCGCTCTGATGAGTTTACTTAGATCGATGTGCTTGGTCTGATGAGTTAACTTAGATCTATGAGATTGGTGTGATGAGTTTACTTAGATCGAAGGGCTTGTTCTGATGAGTTTACTTTCATGGATTAGCTTTCTCTAATGACTTTACTTAAATTGATGAGCTTGGTCTGATGAGTTTACTTACGTCGATGAGCTCGGTCTGATGAGTTTACTCAGATCGATGATCTCGCTCTGATGAATTTACTTAGATCGATGTGCTTGGTCTGATGAGTTTACTGAGATCAATGTGCTTGGTCTGATGAGTTTACTTAGAACGATGTGCTTGGTCTGATGAGTTTACTAAGATCGATGAGCTTGGTCTGATGAGTTTACTTAGAACGATGTGCTTGGTCTGATGAGTTTACTAAGATCGATGAGCTTGGTCTGATGAGTTTT
>NW_007743121.1:11308-13154 GCF_000696425.1 Galeopterus variegatus | reverse complement strand
CAGTCTGATGAGTTTACTTAGATCGATTATCTTGGTCTGATGAGTTTACAAAGATCAATGTCCTTGGTCTGATTAGTTTTCTTAGATCGATAAGCTCGGTCTGATGAGTTTTCTTAGATCGATGTGCTTGGTCTGATGAGTTTATTTAGATCAATGTGCTTGGTCTGATGAGTTTCTTAGATCGATGAGGTTGGTCAGAAGAGTTTAGTTAGATCGATAAGCTTGGTCTGATTATTTCTGCTAGATCGATTAGCTTGGTCTGATGAGTTTACTTAGATTGATTAGCTTGGTATGATGAGTTTACTTATATCAATGAGCTTAGTCTGATGAGTATAATTATATCGATCAGCTCGGTCTGATGAGTTTACTCAGATCGATGATCTTGCTCTGATGAATTTACTTAGATCGATGAGCTCAGTCTGATGAGTTTACTTAGATCGATTATCTTTGTCTGATGAGTTTACAAAGATCAATGTCCTTGGTCTGATGAGTTTTCTTAGATCGATGAGCTCAGTCTGATGAGTTTACTTAGATCGATGTTCTTGCTCTGATGAGTTTATTTAGATCAATGTGCTTGGTCTGATGAGTTTACTTAGATAGATGAGCTTGGTATGATGAGTTTACTTATATCGAAGGGCTTGGTCTGATGAGTTTATTTAGACGGATTAGCTTTCTCTGATGACTTTATTTAGATTGATGAGCTTTGTCTGATGAGTTTACTTAGATCGATGAACTTGGTCTGATGAGTTTACTTAGATCTGTGAGCTCGGTCCGATGAGTTTACTTAGATAGATGAGCTCGGTCCGATGAGTTTACTTAGATCAATGAGCTCGGTCTGATGAGTTTACTTAGATCGATGTGCTTGGTCTACTGAGTTTACTTAGATCAAATAGCTTTCTGTGATGAGTTTACTTAGATCAATGAGCTCGGTCTGATGAGTTTACTTAGATGGAATAGCTTTCTCTGATGAGTTTACTTAGAACGATGAGGTTAGTCCGATGAGTTTCATTAGATCGATGAGCTCGGTCCGATGAGTTTATATCGGTCGATGAGCTCAGTCTGATGAGTTTACTTAGATCTATGTGCTTGGTCTGATCAGATTACTTAGATCAATGAGCTTGGTGTAATGAGTTTACTTTGATCGAAGCTCTTGGTCTGATGAGTTTACTTAGATCGATTAGCTTTCTCTGATGAATTTACTAAGATCAATGAGCGTGGTCTGATGGGTTTTCTTAGATCGATGAGCTTTGTGTGATGAGTTTATTTGATCGAAGAGCTCGGTCCGATGAGTTTACTTAAATCGATGAGCTCGGTCTTCTGAGTTTAATTAGATAGATGTGCTCGGTCTGTTGAGTTTACTTAGAACGATGTGCTTGGTCGGATAAGTTTACTTAGATTGATGAGCTCGGTCCAATGAGTTTACTTAGGTCGATGAACTCGGTCAGATGAGTTTACTTACATCGATATCCTTGGTCTGATGAGTTTACTTAGATCGATGAGCTTGGTGTGATGAGATTTCATAGGTCGATGAGCTCGGTCTGATGAGTTTACTTAGATCGATGAGCTCGGTCTGATGAGTTCACTTAGATCGATGAGCTCGGCCAGATGAGTCTTCTTAGATCGATGCGCTCAGTCTGATGAGTTTACTTAGATCGATATGCTTGGTATGATGAGTTTACTTAGATCGATGAGGTTGGTGTGATGAGATATCTTAGATCGATGAGCTTGGTCTGATGAGTTTACTCAGATCGATTATCTCGCTGTGATGAATGTACTTAGATAGATGTCCTTGGTCTGATGAGTTTACTTAGATCGATGTGCTTGGTATGATGAGTTTACTTAGATC
>NW_007743121.1:8852-10503 GCF_000696425.1 Galeopterus variegatus | reverse complement strand
GAGCTCGGTCTGATGAGTTTAGTTAGATCGATGTGCTTGGTCTGATGAGTTTACTTAGATCGATGTGCTTGGTCTGATGAGTTTACTTAGATCGATGTGCTTGGTATGATGAGTTTACTTAGATCGATGAGCTCAGTCTGATGAGTTTATTAGATCGATGAGCTTGGTCTAATGAGTTTAGTTAGATCGATGAGCTCGGTATGATGAGTTTTCCTAGATCAATTAGCTTGGTCTTATTAGTTTTCTAAGATAGATTCTCTTGGTCAGATTAGTTTTCCTTGATCGATTAGTCAGGTATGATTAGTAATCCTACATCGATTAGCTTGATCTGATTATTTCTCCTAGATCGATTAGCTTGGTCGGATATGTTTACTTAGATCGATGAGCTCGGTCTGATGAGTTTACTAAGATCGATGTGCTTGTTATGATGAGTTTTCTTAGATCGATGAGCTCAGTCTGATGAGTTTACTTAGATCGATGAGCTCGGTCTGATGAGTTTAGTTAGATCGATGTGCTTGGTCTGATGAGTTTACTTAGATCGATGTGCTTGGTATGATGAGTTTACTTAGATCACTGAGCTCAGTCTGATGAGTTTACTTAGATCGATTATCTTGGTCTGATGGGTTTTCTTAGATCGATGTCCTTGGTCTGATGAGTTTTCTTAGATCGATGAGCTCGGTCTGATGAGTTTACTTAGATTGATGTGCTTGGTCTGATGAGTTTATTTATATCAATGTGCTTGGTCTGATGAGTTTACTTAGATAGATGCGCTTGGTATGATGAGTTTACTTAGTACGAAGGGCTTGGTCTGATGAGTTTATTTTGACGGATTAGCTTTCTCTGATGACTTTATTTAGATCGATGAGCTCTGTCTGATGAGTTTACTTAGATCGATGAAATTGGTCTGATGAGTTTACTTAGATCGGTCACCTCGGTCCGATGAGTTTACTTAGATCGATGAGCTCGGTCCGATGAGTTTACTTAGATCGATGAGCTTGGTCTACTGAGTTTACTTAGNTTAGATCGAAGGGCTTGGTCTGATGAGTTTACTTAGATCGATTAGCTTGGTCTGATGAGTTCACTTAGATTGATGAGCTCAGCCTGATGAGTTTTCTTAGATCGTTGATCTCGGTCTGATGAGTTTACTTAGATTGATGTGCTTGGTCTGATGAGTTTACTTAGATCGAAGGGCTTGGTCTGATGAGTTTACTTACATCGAAGGGCTTGGTATGAGGAGTTTATGTAGATCCATTCGCTTGCTCTGATGAGTTTATTTAGATCGATTAGGTTGGTCTGATGAATAACCTTAGATAGATGAGCTTGGTCTGATTAGTTTATTAGATCAATGGGCTTGGTCTGATGAGTATACTTAGATCGATGAGCTCGGTCTGATGAGTTTACATAGATCGATGTGCTTGGTCTGATGAGTTTACTTAGATCAATGTGCTTGATCTGATGAGTTAAATTAGATCGATTACATTGGTGTGATGAGTTTACTTAGATCGAAGCGCTTGGTCTGATGAGTTTACTTAGATCAATGTGCTTGGACTGATGAGTTTACTTAGACCATTGTGCTTGGTCTGATGAGTTTACTTAGATCGATGAGCTTGGTGTGATGAGTTTACTTAGATCAATGAGCTTGGTCTGATGA
>NW_007743121.1:7795-8274 GCF_000696425.1 Galeopterus variegatus | reverse complement strand
GTCTGATGAGTTAACTTAGATAGATGAGCTTGGTCTGATAAGTTTACTTCGATCAATGTGCTTGGTCGGATGAGTATACTTAGATCGATGAGCTCTGTCTGATGAGTTTACGTAGATCGATGTGCGTGGTCTGATGAGTTTACTTAGATCAATGTGCTTGATCTGATGAGTTAACTTAGATCGATAAGCTTGGTCTGATGAGTTTAATTAGATCAATGTGCTTGATCTGATGAGTNTGATGTGCTTGGTCTGATGAGTTTACTTAGATTGAAGGGCTTGGTCTGATGAGTTTACTTACATCGATGGGCTTGGTATGAGGAGTTTGTTTAGATCCATTCGCTTGCTCTGATGAGTTTATTTAGATCGATGAGCTTGGTGTGATGAGTTTACTTAGATCGATGAGCTTGGTGTGATGAGTTTACTTAGATCGATGAGCTTAGTCTGATGAGTTTAATTATATCGATCAGCTTTGTCTGATG
>NW_007743121.1:5158-5945 GCF_000696425.1 Galeopterus variegatus | reverse complement strand
TGATGACTTTACTTAGATCGATGAGCTCGGTCCAATGAGTTTACTTAGGTCGATGAGCTCGTTCTGATGAGTTGACTTACATCGATGTGCTTGGTCTGATGATTTTACTTAGATCGATGATCTTGGTGTGATGAGATTTCTTAGATCGATGAGCTTGGTCGGATGAGTTTACTCAGATCGATGATCTCGCTGTGATGAATGTACTTAGATAGATGTTCTTGGTCTGATGAGTTTACTTTGATTGATGTGCTTGTTCTGATGAGTTTACTGAGATCGAACATCTTGGTCTGATGAGTTAAATTAGATGGATGATCTCAGTCTGATGAGTTTAGTTAGATCGATGAGCTAGGTCTGATGAGTTTACTGAGATCGATGTGCTTGGTCTGATGAGTTTACATAGATCGATGTGCTTGGTCTGATGACTTTACTTAAATCAATGTGCTTGATCTGATGAGTTAACTTAGATCGATGAGCTTGGTGTGATGAGTTTACTTAGATCGAGTGGTTAGTCTGATGAGTTTACTTTCATGGATTAGCTTTCTCTGATGACTTTACATACATCGATGAGCTTGGTCTGATGAGTTTACTTAGTTCGATGAGCTCGGTCTTATGAGTTTACTCAGATCGATGATCTCGCTCTGATGAATTTACTTAGATCGATGTGCTTGGTCTGATGAGTTTACTGAGATCGATGAGCTTGATCTGATGAGTTTAATTAGATCAATTAGCTTGGTCTTATGAGTTTACTCAGATCGATGATCTCGCTCTGATGAATTTACTTAGATCG
>NW_007743121.1:1579-3019 GCF_000696425.1 Galeopterus variegatus | reverse complement strand
ACCTTGGTGTGATGAGTTGGCTTCAATCAAAGATCTTGGTCTGATGAGTTTACTTAGATCGATGTGCTTGGTATGATGAGTTTACTTAGATCGATGAGCTCAGTCTGATGAGTTTACTTAGATCGATGAGCTAGGTCTGATGAGTTTTGTTAGATCGATGTGCTTGGTCTGATGAGTTTTCTTAGATCTATGTTCTTGTTGTGATGAGTTTACTTAAATGGATGAGCTTGGTGGGATGAGTTTACTTAGATCGAAGGGCTTTTTCTGATGAGTTTACTTGATCGAATAGCTTTCTCTGATGAGTTTACTTAGATCGATGAGCTTGGTCTGATGAGTTTACTTAGATCAATTAGCTTTCTGTCATGAGTTTTCTTAGATCGATGAGCTCGGTCTGATGAGTTTACTTAGATCGATGTGCTTGGTATGATGAGTTTACTTAGAACGATGAACTCAGTCTCATGAGTTTACTTAGATCGATGAGCTAGGTCTGATGAGTTAAGTTAGATAGATGTGCTTAGTCTGATGAGTTTTCTTAGATCTATGTTCTTGTTGTGATGAGTTTACTTAAATCGATGAGTGTGGTGGGATGAGTTTACTTAGATCGAAGGGCTTTTTCTGATGAGTTTACTTGATCGAAGAGCTTGGTCTTATGAGTTTACTTAGATCGATGAGCTTGGTCTGATGAGTTTACTTAGATCAGTGAGCTCAGTCTGATGAGTTTATTTACATCGATGAGCTCGGTCTATGAGTTTACATAGCTCAATGTGCTTGGTCTGATGAGTTTACTTGGATCGATGAGCTTGGTGTGATGAGATTACTTAGATCAAAGGGCTTGGTATGATGAGTTTATTTAGATACATTTGCTTGCTCTGATGAGTTTAGTTAGATCGATGTGCGTGGGCTGATGAGTTTTCTTAGATCTATGTTCTTGGTGTGATGAGTTTACTTAAATCGATGAGCTTGGTGTGATGAGTTTACATAGATCGAAGGGCTTTTTCTGATGAGTTTACTTGATCGAATAGCTTTCTCTAATGAGTTTACTTAGATCGATGAGCTTGGTCTGATGAGTTTACTTAGATCGATGAGCTTGGTCTGATGAGTTTATTTGATTGATGAGCTCGGTACGATGAGTTTACTTAGATCGATGAGATCAGTCTTATGAGTTTACATAGATCGATCAAATTGTCTGATGAGGTTACTTAGATCGATGATCTCGGTCTGATGAGTTTACTTAGAACGATGAGCTCGGTCTGATGAGTTTACTGAGATCGATGTGCTTGGTCTGATGAGTTTACTTAGATTGATGAGCTTGGTGTGATGAGTTTTCTTAGATCGATGAGCTCGGTCTGATGAGTTTACTCAGATCGATGATCTTGCTCTGATGAATTTACTTAGATCGATGAGCTCAGTCTGATGAGTTTACTTAGATCGATGTGCTTG
>NW_007743121.1:0-795 GCF_000696425.1 Galeopterus variegatus | reverse complement strand
AATGAGCTCAGTCTTATGAGTTTTCATTGATCGATCATCTTTGTCTGATGAGTTTACTTAGATCGATGAGCTCGGTCTGATGAGTTTACTGAGATCGATGTGCTTGGTCTGATGAGTTTACTTAGATCGATGAGCTTGGTGTGATGTGTTTACTTAGATCGAATGGCTTGGTCTAATGAGTTTAATTAGATGGATTAGCTTTCTCTGATGACATTACTTAGATTGATGAGCTCGGTCTGATGAGTTTACTCAGATCGATGATCTTGCTCTGATGAATTTACTTACATCGATGAGCTCAGTCTGATGAGTTTACTTCGATCGATAGGCTTGGACTGATGAGTTTACTTAGATCGATGAGCTTCGTGTCATGACTTAACTTAGAACGAACGGCTTGGTCTGATGAGTTTAATTAGATTGATGAGCTTGGTCTGATGAGTTTACTTACGTCGATGAGCTCGGTCCAATGAGTTTACTTAGATAGATGTGCTTTGTCTGATGAGTGTACTTAAATCGATGTGCTTGGTTGGATGAGTTTACTTAGATCGATGAACTCGGTCTATTGAGTTTACTTAGATCGATGTGCTTGGTCTGATGAGTTTACTTAGATCGATGTGATTTGTCTGATGAGTTTTCCTAGATTTATTTGCTTGGTCAGATTAGTTTACTTAGATCGATGTGCTTGGTCTGATGAGTTTACTTAGATCGATGAGCTTGGTGTGATGTGTATACTTAGATCGAATGGCTTGGTCTAATGAGTTTAATTAGATGGATTAGCTTTCTCTGATGACATTACTT
>NW_007743120.1:8537-19760 GCF_000696425.1 Galeopterus variegatus | reverse complement strand
TTCTTTGTTTTGGCCTTCTGTTTGTAAACTGGTAATTGTTTTCTTTAATTTTGACTCTTTTATCTAACTTGCAAACTATCTCTCCAAGTTATTTTTCATTTGCAATTTAGATCATTGCATTTCAATGCTGAAGACAGAGCTAAAGAGCCCCGCATTACCTCACTAGAGACCTCCTGCCAGGAAGTGGTAACACATTCATAAACATTACTCTAAATTGTTCCACCAGCCAACTGTCACTGGACCTAACCATACCATCTGTGGGGCCGCAGCACCCCAGCGACTGGTACCCTCTGGGGTTGTGTACACTTTGCATGGCCGTCTGCCAGGAAGTGGTAACACATTCATAAACATTACTCTAAATTGTTCCACCAGCCAACTGTCGCTGGACCTAACCATACCATCTGTGGGGCCGCAGCACCCCAGCGACTGGTACCCTCTGGGGTTGTGTACACTTTGCATGGCCGTAAGTGGGTAGTGACTCTGATCACTCAGCTCACAATCCTCCACGCGTGTGTCACCAAAATCAATGAGTGTCATAAGATGATTCCATCCCAAAAGAAAAATATTCTGAACCTAAAGATATCCCACCTAGTGTGGGAAGAATGAGGGATGCATCCACGCGTGTGTCACCAAAATCAATGAGTGTCATAAGATGATTCCATCCCAAAAGAAAAATGTTCTGAACCTAAAGATATCCCACCTAGTGTGGGAAGAATGAGGGATGCGTAATTGTAACCTCTTCCTTCTTTATTAACAACACCCATATATTACATAGGTCTCTCTTTTAGGATGCATAATTGTAACCTCTTCCTTCTTTATTAACAACACCCATATATTACATAGGTCTCTCTTTTACTTTTTAGGTATCTAGTACAAAGAGCACTAAATTGGATTTATATATGTGAGTGAAACAGTTGAGATTTGGAAAAACAGGAGCAGTTCTTTTGCATGATCCCATTTTTGAAAAATCAAGTTTTTATCATTCTCAGTTTTCTAGACTGTATTCCATTCTCTGTGGTTTCTCAACGTTTGCCAACAGTGGTGGGTCGTCACATAGGCAGATTCTCTCAGTAGCCCATAATGTAATTTTTGGTCCTTGAGCATGCATTTTCTTCTACAACATCTTTCTCCATCTCCACCCTTCCCTTTTCCACCTTTTTAACTCCTACCATTTTTCAAGACTCGGAGAAGTCTGGGAAAGCCCATTCTCCCTTCTTTGTACCAGGTTAGAGCCCCGTTGAATCCTGTGCTTGGCCCTAACATGGTACATGGAATTCTGCTCTACACAAAGTATCCCAGAGGATTTCATTGGCTTATTTTCCTTTTCCAGCTCTTGCACTAGAAAGTGAAATCCTTGACTGCAGGAACTGAGAATGATTGTTTCTCCCTTGTTCATCCCAGTGTGTAGCATGTGGTAGACACTCGGTTAATATCTGATGAATGAATGAACAAAGAAATGACACTGAATTTTAATGCATTAAAAGCTGGTGCTTTATAACTTCTCACTTTCTTGGGCTTCAATTTCTTTTAAAATGTTTGCTGTAAGATCCCTTTCCCATTGGAACGCATTGTCCTCGATGGAGCAGGCTTTGCAAAATTGAAGCTGAAGCACATTGCTCTCCCTCTGTCATCTGTGAGCATCATGCCATCTGCTCCAAAATGAGGGCCCCTCTTCTTTGTTTCTTTCTTGCTCCACACACAGATTTAAAGGATCTTTCTGTTGTCGCTGGCATTTTTTTGCAAGCCTCAGCTCACTCTAGGCATTGCCCTCCAGAAATCATTTTTATAAATTTGCACATGCATCATTATTTATGTTCAACCGCTTTCATGTCCTGTCCATGTCATTTCCCAACATGAGCTCATCAGTCTCTGAGCAGTCACGCAGTCCATGTTTTTCAGATAATCCCCCGATCCTTTTTCATCAGAATCCTTTGCAATTATACTGAGGGAAATTTGTTTATAGAAAATATAAGCTTTATTTCCTTATATACAGTCTTTAGCTATAGAATAATACCCATATTTTTAACAAATATTTAAAATACTTTCCTAAAACGTTTAACCAATGTTGTTCTTCTTGGCTATTAACCATTTTTTTTCTCCCAAAGTTTGTACCGTGTCTAGTTACCTCACACAATTTCTCCTACTGGTCTAATTTAAAAATTATTTGTAGAATCAAGAAGACATGGGCTCTAATCCTACTTTAGCCACTTATTAAGTGTTTCACCTGAGTAATTTCTTCTCTTCAAGTGCCTCAGTTTCTCTGTCTGTAAAACAGAGATAACAACTATACCTATTTAAATGTCAGCTTCTCTTATACAACTAGCTTCTCTCATATAGTAGTTGTTTATCACAGAGGTTCTCAACCAGGGCTATTTTGTTCCTCAGGGGACACTTTGATTTTCACAACCAAGGGTAGTCACTAATGACATCTAGTTGGCAGAGGCCAGAATTGCTGCTAAACATCCCACAACAAAGAATTAATCAGCCTCAAAAGTGCCAAGGATGACTACCTCTGGCTTTGTAAACCCTGTAAAGACAAGAGCTATGTCGGTCATAATCACATTGCATCTAGTGCTACACCTGGCACATTGCAGGTACACAGTAAACGTTGCAGAATGAATAAATAAATGGAGGAATATTAGTGCTAAGTAAAGGTCTGCAGGTTTCCTGAATTCAAATCTCAGGGGGAGAACTACAAATGGTTAAGAAACATCATACGTTCATTAACCACCATTCAGTACCCGTGCACAGAAAAATCTGCCTGAAGTATGAAAAGAGAGAAGCAACCGTGGAACTTTCAAACATACTTACTCAGTGGTGTATTGTAAAAGTTTAAAAATCTTGGGCTGAAGTGGGGAGTGGGAAGGGGAAGCACTGATTTGTAGCATCTGCCAAGTTCTATAGTATAAACACTTACACCATGGCTATTTTCAAACTACCAAAGTGACGTCGCTGAACTGGGAGTTGTGAAGAGTTGACCACAATCAACCCGTGTGAGCAGGTTCAAGCTTGTTGCAACACACCTCTGTGGTTATCCTGAGCTTTCCCCATCCTCTTGAGTACTGTACCATCACCTTTACACTGTGGTTTACATCTTCCCTTCAGATACTTTCACCGTCGCCCTGGTGGTGAAGTCTTTAATATTAGACTCTAGAGGTCCAATATTAAAGGAACCAAGATAACTATACCTGATCAGGTATAACTATACCTGAACCTATACAGGTTCATTGTGGGCATGAGAATTTTGTAATATTTTTCCATCTGGGTTTGAAGAAAACTGTGCATTTGCTTTGGATCCTTTGACATGCTGATGGAAAATTTCAAAAAAGTTTTTCAAACAACAAAGACATCTTTAAATCATTACTGAAAGCTGTGTTGAACCTAGAAAAGTCAACCATTAAGATTATAGGAATAATAATGGATTAAATAAATAAGTACTCTAAAAGGACCAACACGGTTCATAAAAACTCAGTTTGCTTTCTTTGGTGACTGGTTCAGTAAGAAAATCTAATTTTATTTGTATTTTTTGGAAATGTAGGGGAAATAGGGAGTTAATGCCTTGATTAACCATACAGATAGAGACCACCTTGTGCTGCACACATACAGCATATACCTTATCGAATAAAACTTTGATTGTCTAACACCATGAGAAATGTTTTAAATAATTTTCTGTTATAATAAAGGTTAATTCATAGGATTATTTGACTTGAGTATCTCTAAACTTCTAAAAGCTTATAAATTTTGGAGCTAAAGAGAACACTGGAAACTACAGAGTTCATTCATCTCCCTGATTTTATGAACGTTGCAAGCACATTTTACTTGCCCTTCCCACGACATGGAATTTAACCAGTGAAACATGACGGTGGTGGCTTTGTACCTTGTAAACTTGGTGGAATGTCCAGAATTACTTCTCGTGATCATTTGGAGTGGCCACAAGAGATAAGACTGTGAGATTTGGAAAGTGGAAGAGAAGCAGTAGCCACTATGTTCTGAAGGGTGACATGAGGCCCCCGGCGCTGCTGCATTTTGCACACGTGGCCGCCAGTCTTCTGGCCCAGCTCGTTGGTCAGACTCAGCAGTTGCGCCCACAGCTGCTTGAGCTCGGCTGCATCTCCTCTGGCAGCTTCTCTAATGTGAGGCAAGGTTCATATGCCACTCTTTGGTGAAGAGCAACTTCTATAGATCTTTGCTGTAGAGGTGGGAAGAAGTGAGAAACAGGCATAGGTTCTGGTTTGTCCTCATGGTTTCCAGAGTGTTCTTGAAGGTTCCAAATTGCCCTTGCTCATTTCCACTTTGTGTCTGGCTATCGTTCCTGCTAACCTATGGCACACTCAGGCCCTCCACCAGACACAGAAGAACCAAGTCTTCCATAGACCTCCCCAACAGTTCCGTATTCCCTATCATTCATGGTTGTTCTGCTCCCCTGTTGAGCTCGGATACAATGGATTTACATGGTTATTACTTCATTGATATTATCGTAGCCTTATATACAGTAAGACATACCTGTTGGTAACCTGCCCATACCCTTTCACCCCACCCAAGATCTAACCTGCACATAGGTCTTGTATACACCATGGCTCCATGTGTCTTTTTACCAGAATAATCTCTTTGGCCATAGGAGTATGCTTGGCTTATGCCTGGCGGGAGGACAAAAGAGTTAGGAAGTTAGAGCCATGGGAATAATTCTCAAACAAGTCTAACCTGCACATAGGTCTTGTATACACCATGGCTCCATGTGTCTTTTTACCAGAATAATCCCTTTGGCCATAGGAGTATGCTTGGCTTATGCCTGGCGGGAGGACAAAAGAGTTAGGAAGTTAGAGCCATGGGAATAATTCTCAAACAATTAGAGATGGAAAGTGGTGGATAAATGCTCCAGCTTCCTCACCCTACTTCAGGACCATCTGAAATGTGTTCCACACACTTTTCATGAGGGTCCCTATCGGGCAGAAGACCCAGTTACCCACTGAGGTGATCTGCTCATTGATGCACATCTTTATGGCTCTCTTCACATCCTGGCCTCAATTCTTCACTACCACTCAGCACTTTTGGGGGTCACCTCCCAGACTATTTACACCCAAATCCTTCTTTTAGGATTTTCTTTTGGTAAAACTCAAACTAATATAACCTTTAAAAGTCTCTATATTCTTTTTTAGAAAAAAAAAAAGACTGCATTCCCTTGTGCAATGCAAAAGTGTAATAGCCATCTTATAGTATCTCAAGGACATCTTTTTACTATAGCTCCCTGTAGAAAATTTAACACAAGATTCCCATCATTTTACAAAGCAGATCAAATTTTTATTTCTGCCAAGGCTCATAGTCTATGTTTTGCCTTCAAATGCTGACTCTAGAGTTACAAGCAGTGAAGATATAGGCACCTCACCTTACAGGTATGGAATGATCGAGCCCAAACTACCAGATGAAAACCAGGACTTGACAAGATGGTGAAAGTCATCTGGAAAATGAAACATACAGGTGTCCTGTCTTCTTGCTACAACATAACCAAATCTGTAGAAAGACCAAGTAGGAAAAATCAGCCTGAATTTCTACTTTCTCTATAACATACCCTCTTTAATGTTTTTAGAAACCCATTTACTTGCTTTTCTTACCTTTTTTTCTTTTAAAAAAATGACCATGTATCACAGAAATTTGTGTTTAGTTACCAAGTAGCTGAGTTCTTGCTGTTCCAAATATATAACAAAAGTCAGAATGATTTCAACTGTTTCTTTCAAATATATAATGTTACTAGGAAAACTATCACCCTGCAGAAGTCCATGGTAAAGGCTGGGTTTGAGAAGAATACTTTAGACTCACAAAGATGCATGCTTAAATTATTCACTTACTAATTTCTTGTTTTTTTTTTTTTTTTCCTGGTCTCTCTCTGTTTGAGCCAGTGACAATCCTAATAATTTTTTTTAGCCAATAGAGGGGGTGACAGAGAGGGAAGCAGCTACAATGGTGGCAGATGATCCAGAAAATATGAATGTGACAGGCCAGCTGGGCTAGAACCACAGATGCTCTGCCTTGGAAATCACATAACATCATGGCCCAAATGAGACAAAGACTCTATAGGGTCAACACCCCAACTATATTGAAATGTTGAAGTCATCATCACTCGGTAACCCACCATACATCCCAAATATTTTCTATGTAAGCAGAAGGGAGGTCATTTTTTTATTCATATTTTAGCAGAGTCAATTAGCAAACTTGGATTGGAAAGCAGAAACTGATACACAAAAGCTATCAATATGCTTATCTATTCTGTTTGGGGAAAAAAAAGTGATTGCAAAAGTTTGGTTCTCTTTCCCAAGAGAGAAAAATTCTAACACTCCATAAGTGAATTCCCACATGGGTGAATAATTCAGCAGGAAAGCTCAGAATGGGTACATTTTTATCATTGGAGGGATATGTACCTATTAGTCACCCATGACAAGATGAGTAAGTAAACATAGGTTAAAACTAATGGCCAACAGTCAAATGTATGCAGATTAAACAAACCAATATTTTCTTTTTTCTTTGGATAACTTAAATAGTTATTTCATACACTTCTGGCTTCTTTTTAACAATGGTTATTACCTCACCTCCTCCCCTTTCATGAAATCCAATGATGCTTTCTGACCACAAAAATAGGAATGATATAAATGTTACAATGAGTATGGGTTTAAGTGCATTACTGGGAATCATGTGAATGTAGAAAAAGAAAGTTTTGTATAATTAGAGAAATTCAACTATATTGTATTAGATGTATCATATTAGGAATATTGATTCTCTATTTTGCAAAAGCCTTAGATCTTAATTCAACAGCCTGTTATAACCATGCACGTCAAAAATATTTTTCTTAATTTGAAGAGTGAAATTTGTTTTCCCAAACAAAAAAAGAGATTTCAATGCGACTAGAACACACTGAATGTAGAAGAATTATTGGGGGGATGCCCCTTGTAATTGTTCCAGTTTTAATTTATAGTATCCATTTATTATTTCCACTGTTTTGTTTCCTGATGAAAGTTTTATGCTCTGCAGAAATTCAGTGCAATGAGGCACGTCTAGTATTATTTTTTGTTGTGCAATGTTACCATCCAATCTTTTTTTAATTTATGCTAAGCTATTGTTTTAGATGATTCTTAGTTTTTCTACAATGCTATGGCTCAGTCTTGCAGAAACGTATGCAAATTTTTTTTTATTTTTTGAAAAATAGAAGGTAAAATCGTGCATTATGCTGCTCTTGCAAAAAAAAAAAAAAAAATCATTAGCTCTTGCCAAAAGCAAAACAGTTGATCTCTTGCCATGCTATCATATATGATTACTAATTTTCTATAAAGCTTTGTCCTATGATAAACAGAATAGTCCTTCAAAGATGCCAAAGGCAGATGATTCTTTGATAACTCAGAAACACTGCCTCTATCTATTTCCCACAAGGTTCTTTTCAAGGAAACCACATCTATGGCTTTTGCAGAAATACCAGGGAAATAACCATACCTCAGGCAGATTTAACTGTAGTATTAATTAAATGGTCCTCTCATTCACTAATTAATTATGGAATCATAGGGTTGAAATGGACCTTGAGAGATCAACAGTGTCGGCACCTACATCCTCTGTAGGGACCACATATAAACTATTCTGGACCCGTGGAAAATGATCTTATTTTTCAAATACTAGCAAGGAGATTACATGTTCATCTTCCTTTCCTGAGCTAATACAGAGAAGACAATACTTAGCATGTGACAATCCTTTCCATACACCCGTTAGCTGCCATTTTCGGAGGGGCCTGTGAGCACACCTGGTGCCCACACTGGAGGTCAGTTTCCCTCGGGAACTGCCTCCTGTCCGGGTTAAACATGCCACTGCTCTAATTTATGAGCAGCAGCTTTCTTTTTCTTTAACTTTAGTTGTCATTAGTTACTCTAAGTCCTCATAATTTTTCCTATTTTCCTTTATTTCTAGAACTTACACTTGGAAAATGTAAAGATATGACCAATGTAGAATGACTCTGACAAAACCCACCTGAAGCCAGATGATGCAGCAGAAGAAATTTGCTTAAATGGTCCATTCTGCCCACCACCAACAGTCAGGGAGAGTAGCTGTACCTACCAGTTCTATTCCTAATTGTCATAATGGCCTGCCCTATCAGTATACATGCTTTATAATTTTATTATCAGTTGTGTATTGGTCTCATCCATGCACAAGCAAGGAAATGTCCCTAATTTTAAGTACAGTTTTAAGAATGTGGCTCATACTCTGTTGTGACCACTGCTGCTGCTGCCGATAATAATAGTAATAAAGTGTATGCATTGGTACTGACTTTTATTTGCACTGGTAATTGTATTTATTCTTGTAAAAATTAATGCATTACATTATACAGCATCTATCCCCCCAAATCATGCCCAGAAATTGTCAAGCTAGAGTTTATCTGGTACACTCAAGAAAGAGTAGGAACAGTGTGGTTGGAAGGTAAGAAAAAGCAAGGGAGATTACAGTAGAAAATGAGAGAAGAAAGGCAGCCAGATAGTGTAGGTCCCAATAAGATGGTGTAAAGACTTTGGCTTTTAGTATGAGTAAGATGGGAAGCCATTGGAGGGATCTGAGCAGAAAAGTGACATGATTTGACTTTAAATATTAAAAAATGAACACTCTTGTTGCTGTGTTTAAAATATAAAACAGGTGAGCAAGATGGAAGCAAGATCAATTAAGAGGTTATTGCAAATATCCAGGTAAGAGATAATAATGGCATAGACCAGAGTATCCACATGGAGGTGTTGGGATAGTGTCAGATTTTTAATATAATGTGAAGGTAAAGCAAAGTGAATTTCCTGGTGGCCTAGACTGAAAGCAAGTCAAAGAGATCACTGAATTTTTAGGCTGATGGAACTGGAAGATTTAAATTATCGTCATTAAAATAGGTAAAACTGTGGAGCAACACATTTGGCAGAAAAATGAGAGGTTTTGTTGTTGTTATGTTTGCAATACCTTCTAGAAAGTCAAGTTTAATAGGCCATTGGATATGTAAGGCTGGAATTCAGAAAAGGGGACAGGCCAGGATTTGGTATTTAACGCCACGAGATTGGATAAGATCACCAGGAGAGTGAGTATAACTAGAGGAGACGTGCACAACTTATGTTTGCAATACCTTCTAGAAAGTCAAGTTTAATAGGCCATTGGATATGTAAGGCTGGATTTCAGAAAAGGGGACAGGCCAGGATTTGGTATTTAACGCCACGAGATTGGATAAGATCACCAGGAGAGTGAGTATAACTAGAGGAGACGTGCACAATGTAAGGACAGCATTCATATGTCAGGAAGATGAAAAGGAAAGGAAATTGAAAGGAAAAAACAATGAGGTAGAAGGAACATCAAAAAAGTGGTCTCTTTTTCAAGGGGAAGGGATTGATCACTTCTGTCAAATGCTGCCAAGATATTGAGTAATATGAGTACTGAGAACTAACCATTAAATTTGATAACATGGAAGTCACTGGTGACCTTGAGAAAAACTAGCTCAGTGATTTGGTGGAAGTGAACACGTGATGAGAGAAAGTTCTAGAGAGAATAAAAGAAGAGGAATTGAACATACAAAATAAACAATATTTCCAAGTTTCTGAGAACAGAGAGCAGAGATATGGAATTGTAACTGGAGAAGAATATACAGTCAGCAAGGTTGTTTTTTCTTGATGAAAGAAACTATAACATATGAATAAGATTAATCTAGAAGAAAGGAAAAACTCAGATATTTATTCAGGGCAGAGACGGAGACAGAGATAGAAAAGAATGACTTGCTGGAGTTACAAATATACCAATGTAGTTTTGAGCTAGACCTCAAGAAAAAGACAGAAGGCCAGAGATATAGTGGGGAATTGTTTTTAAAATTAATAAATCATGGGCAGAAGCATACAAAAAAATATACAGAGCATATGTGGCTCAACTGAGGTGAGGTTGTAGGAATGGAAGTTCAGAAAGTAAATTACAGATGTGGAAAGCCAAAAATTTCAAATTTACTGTTTAGGAAGAAAAACTAAAGGTGGAGTGAGTGATTTAGGAAGTTATTGAAATTTTATGGATTGTATTGCAAATATGTAATGAGAGTTTAAACAAATGAACAAAAATTTACAATTTGAACAGGATTTCATTCTATCCTCACAACTTGTGAACTTGGCAGAAATGTGATTACTATTCCCATTTTAAGGATAAAACATTTGCAGCTCATAAACATTCACTGACTTAGCCAAGCCCACAAAGCAAGTTAAGTAGTAAAATCTTATCTAGAAGATTAGAATCTGTATTTGAATGCAGAATACTGATCCATGCTCCCATTTTCAAAATGTGTTATCATCATTAGCTAAAGTTTTGTTTTGAAATGCTCTTTGATTTGGAATATAATATGGTAGAATAACCTTTCTACAAAACAATTTTCCTGCTGAAAACAATTGTACATGCTGGACAAAATACAGCAGGAAACTATCCGAGGACTATGTAAGCAAAAGCAGGTAGAATATGGAATGGAGGAGAGTTAAAACTTTTTCTTTTGAGCTGTCCTGGGGGCAGGCCACTGCCATGAAGCAGTATGGTGCAGATAGTAAAACTCCAGTAGAAACCCTAATGTATCTCTGGCTAGAGAGACCAGGGAAAGGATCCCAAGCAACTACTAGCGAGTGAGTGAGAGAGTGAAGGCTGTAGACCTCTCATTCTGGGTTAACCCACACAAGACTCACACCGGCCTCTGAACACCACATAGACGAAACAGCCTCAAAACTGTGCAGAAAAGAATTAATGAGGTGAGATTTAAGCAATCATCCAAAGTGAGCAATACAGTCCTCAAGTCTGAGTCTAACAAGATTGATAGCTCAATAAAGCAAACAAAAAATTCTCCGTAACAGAACCCAGTCTGCAGAACATAACATTCACTACATGCAGTAAACAATGCAAAATTACTCATTACAAAGAACTGGAAAAGTGTGACCTAGTCTTAAGAGAAGGGCAATAAACAGATACCATGCTTGAGTTGAACCAAATATTAGAATTATCAAACGAGTATTTTTAAAACCACTATTATAACTATGCTCTGTGAGGTTTAAGACAAGTACTCAAAATGAATGAAAAGATAGAAAATCTCAAAAGAGAAGCAGAAGATATTTTACAGGATGAACTTAATAAAAGGTGAATGATGCAACAGTTTATAAGTTTGAAGACAGACCAAAAGAAATTATCCAACATAAAGAACAGATAAAAAAAAAA
>NW_007743120.1:7127-8461 GCF_000696425.1 Galeopterus variegatus | reverse complement strand
AAAAAAAAAATCCTGAAGAAGCTGTGTGAAAATATCAAAATATCTGATAACTATGTGATTGGAGTCTCAGAAAAAGAGAGAGAAAACAGGGAAAAGGAAATTTAAATTTAAAATGGCCAAAAAACTACCCAAGTTATGTGAAAATTATAAATTTACATATTTAAGTTTTAAAAAAAACCCTAACAAAAAACGTTAAAAGGAAATCATACCTAGACATATCACAGTTCAAACTGCAAAACACTAAAGGTATGGAGAAAAACTTGAAAGTAGTCAGAAGAAGAAAAAAAGGGACAATCAGAATAATAACAGATTTCTCATTAGAAACCATGGAGGCTGGAGATTGTGGAAGAAGAACCTTCAGATATTGAATTAAAAGTTGTTAATGAAGAGTGAAAAATATCCTTAGGAATGAAAGTAAAATTAAGATATTTTAAGACAAAAAAAAGCCAACAAAATATGTCACCAGCAGACTTTTATTATAAGAAATGCTTAATATATTATTTTAGGTTGAAGAAAAATGTTTCCAGAGAAAAATTTGGAACTTCAGGAACAAATGAAAAGCATTGGAAATAGTAAATATCTGGATAATCTTTTTTCACGTTCTACAACATACCTAGGACTGTTTAAAATAAAAATTATAGCATTTCCTTTGATGTTTTTAATGTATATAATTGATAATGTATATGACAGTGTATATATGGTGAAGAAGTATTAAAGAGACCTATGTGATCTCATTTTACATAAAATGGTACAATATTAATTATAAGTAGTCTGAGAAAAATTAGGGATGTACATTTTTTTCTACAGCAATCATCTAACAAAATGCAAATAGATATAACTAGAATAACAATGAGGCATAGCAACATATAAATTAAAATAGAATGCTAAAAATTATTCTAATAACGTAGTAAGGAAAGGGGGAAATTTTTTAAAAAGCAGAGGGGACAAACAAAACAAATACTAAAATGGATGACATAAATCCAAGCATATAAATAATTATATTAAATGTTGATGATGAAAAAAATGGATGGAACATGATGAAATAGTAAGCAAATTAAGATTGTAGAAACAGTATTCATATTAGATAAAATAGACTTTAAGACAAGGAGCATTACCAGATATAAAGACAGACATTTTATAATGATAAATGAAGGCAATTCATCACAATGGCATAGTGATTATGAATCCGTGCATGCACCCAACAGCAAAGAATCACTATGCAGGCAGGAAAAATTTGCAGAATTAAAGGAACAATGAGCCAACTTCACAATCACAGTAGGAGAAATTAACACCCCTCTCTCAGCAATAGACAGAATATTTAAGGTGGAAAAAAA
>NW_007743120.1:0-5720 GCF_000696425.1 Galeopterus variegatus | reverse complement strand
TTCTGGGCATAAATCTAAAAAATAACAAACCAATACCCCTCATGAATATACATAAAAAATTGTTTGCCACATATTAGCAAATAAAATATAACCATGTATAAAAATATTATACTTATTACCAAGTAAGTTTTCTCAGGAATGCAAGGTTCGTTGAACATCTTAAAAAATCAATGTCATTTATCATATTAAAATAACAAAGGGGAAAATTCATATCATCATTTCAGTAGATGCAGGAAAAGCAACTGACACAATTTAACAAACACTGACATTTAAATTTTTAGTAACTGGAAATAGAAAATACTTCCTTAATTTGATTTTTTTAAATAAACAAGCATAGCTAACATTATATTAAATGGCAAAAATACTGAACATTTCCCCCAAAATCATTAACAAAGCAAGAATGCTCCCATTCACTACTTCTTTTTTTTAAATTTAATTTAATTTAATTTTGTTTTGTCAAAATACAATGTGGTTGATTATCGTGGCCCATTACCGAAACCTCCCTCCCTCCACCCTCTCCCCCCTCCCTCCCAACAATGACCTTTCTGTTCTCTTGTCATATCAATTACAAGGAATTGTAATTGTTGTGTCTTCTTCCCTCCCCCACCCCCGTTTTTTGTGTGTGTGTATTTATTCATTTATTTTTAGCTCCCACAAATAAGTGAGAACATGTGGTATTTCTCTTTCTGTGTCTGACTTGTTTCACTTAATATAATTCTCCCTAGGTCCATCCATGTCATTGCAAATGGCAGTATTTCCTTCTTTTTTATAGCAGAGTACCATTGTGTAGATATACCACATTTTCCATATCCACTCATCTGATGATGGACATTTGGGCTGGTTCCAACTCTTGGCTATTGTAAAGAGTGCAGCGATGAACATTGGGAAACAGGTATTCCTTCGACTTGATGATTTCCATTCCTCTGGATATATTCCCAGCAGTGGGATAGCTGGGTCATATGGTAGATCTATCTGCAATTGTTTGAGGAAACTCCATGCAATTTCCCATAGAGGCTGCACCATTTTGCAATCCCACCAACAAAGTATGAGAGTTCCTTTTTCTCTGCAACCTCGNAAAAAAAAATCACAAATGAAACCTGAATATATGGTAAATTAAATGACAAAAATACAGCCAAAATATGTAGAATATAACAAAAGCAATGTTTAGAAAGAAAATTATTGCTTTAAATGTTTTATTAGAAAAGAAAGAAGATTTAAACTTATTGACCAGTTTCTATCAAAAAGCTTAGAAAAATAAAAGCCAATATAAATAGAAAAATATAATAAAGTTAAGATTAGAAATCAACACAACAGAAAAGAGGCACAAAAGAAAAGGAACCAAGAAAAAAACTGAAAGATCTGAAAAGATTGACAAATTGACAAACTCCTAGACTGATCAAGAAAGGAAAAGAAAGGACACAAATTACTAACATCAGAAATTAAAAATAAAAAGGAAGGGCTATATATACATATTGTAAAGATACTAAAAGGACAATAGGAATATTTGGGGGAAAAAATCAATAAATTTGGCAACTTAGGTGAAATGGAAAAATGCCTTGAAAAATACCACTTAAAAACAACAAAAAATAAAATCTGAATATACTTATATAAATTAAAGAAGTTAAATTTGTTATTGTATATAAACATTTCAACAACAACAGCAACAAAAGCACAAATGATTTTACTGATGAATCCTATTGAATATACAAGGAAAAAATCAACCTTATACAAATATTTTCAGAAAAAAACAAGGAGGAAACAATGACAAACTCATTTTCTGGGCATAAATCTAAAAAATAACAAACCAATACCCCTCATGAATATACATAAAAAATTATTTGCCACATATTAGCAAATAAAATNTTTTTACTCAGTGTTGCTTTGGCTATGCATGGTCTTTTGTTATTCCATATTAATGTCTGGATAGTTCTTTCCATTTCTGAGAAAAATGTCATTGGAATTTTGATGGAGATTGCATTGAATTTGTATATCACTTTGGGTAGTATGGACATTTTCACAATGTTGATTCTTCCAATCCAAGAGCATGGGATATCTTTCCATCTTCTTATATCCTCCCTAATTTCTCTCAGCAGTGGCTTATAGTTCTCATTATAGAGATTTTTCACATCCTTGGTTAACTCAATTCCTAAGTATTTTATTTTTTTGGTGGCCATTCACTACCTCTATTCTACATTATAATTGAAGACTTAGCCATTGAAGTAAGGCAAGAAATAGATTTATGAGACATAAATATCATAGAGAAAGAAGTAAAACTGTTTCTATTTACAAAAGTCTCAATGAATTTATAAAATACTTAAAGACCTTAAAGTGGAGAGTTATAACTATTCATGGATTTGAAGACCTAACATCATTAATATGTTAGCTATAACTAGATTGATCTATGAATTTAATACAATTTCAACCCAGGGTTTTTTTGATAGAAATTGTCAAGCTAATTTTAAAATATATATGGAAATAAAAGGACATAGAATAGAGTAAGAAAATATTTAAAAGAAAAGCAAAGTTGGAGGACTCACTGTACCTGATCAAAAAACATTTAAATCCAAAATATAGAAAAAGATTTTAAAACTCAACAGTAAGAACACAAGCAACCCAATTAAAAAATGAATCAAAGACCTGAACAGTCACCTCACCAAAGGGTTGTACAAATGGTAAATAAGCACATGAAAAGATGTTCCCATCATATGGCATCAAGGAAATGCAAATTAAAACAACAGATACCACTACACATCCATTAGAATGGCCAAAATTCAGCACATGGACATCACCAAATGCTGGTAAGGATGCAGAGCAACAGAAACTCTCATTTATTGCTGGTAGAAATGCAAAATGGTACAGCCACTTTGGGAGTCAATTTGCTAATTTCTTACAAAACTATACATATTTCTACCATATGATCCAGCAATTGCTCTCCTTGGTATTTACCCAAAGAAGTTGAAAGAACTTGTGTTTACACAAAAACATGCACATGGATGTTTATAGCAGCTTTTTTCATGATTGCCAAAACTTGGAACCAATTGGATGTCCTTCCGTAGGTGAACAGCTGAATAATCTGTAGTACACCCAGTCAATTGATTATTATTCAGCACTAAAATTAAATGAGCTATCAAGCCATGAAAAGACATGGAGGAACTGAAATGCACGTTACTAGGTAAAAGAAGCTGTCTTAATCCATTTTGTGCTATTACAACAGGATACCTGAAAACTGGGTAATCTATAATGAACACGCATGTATTGGCTCACAGTTTTGGAGAACAGAAAGTGCAATACCAAGGTGCCAGCATCTCATGAGGGTATTCTTGTTGTGTCATCACATGGTAGAAGGGAAGAGGGCAAGAGAGCAAGTGGCCAAGCTCATCCACCTGTAATGACACCAGTCCCACCCATAAGGGTGGAGCCTCGTGGCCTAATCCCCTTTAAAGGTCCTACTTCTTAACACCATTAAATGGCAATTAAATTTCAACATAGGTTTTGGAAGAGACAAACATTCAAACAATAGCAGAAGCTAATCTGAAAAGTCTACATACTATATGATTCCAACTATATGGCATTCTGGAAAAGGGAAAACTATGGAGACAGTAAAAAGATCAGTGATTGCCAGGGGTTTGGGGGAGGGAGAGATAATAAATAGATGGAGCACAGAGGATTTTAAGGGCAGGGGAACTACTCTGTATGATATTATAATGGTAGATACATGTCACTATACATTCGTCTGAATACATACAGTGTCCACCAAGAGTGAACCTTAATGTAAACCATGGATTCTGGATGGTGATGTGTCAATGTATGTAGGTTAATCAATTGTAATAAATGTACCACTCTGGTGAGGGATGTTGACAATGGGGGAGTGTCTCAGTCTGTTTGGGAGGCTGTAACAGAATACTGCACACCAGGTGATTTATACACAACAGAAATTTATTTCTTAAATTCTGGAGGCTGGAAAGTCCAATATCAAGCACCAGCAGATGCAATGCCTTGTGAGGATCCACTTCCTGCTCATAGACAGCTGTCTTCTGCTTGTGTCTTTACAGGGTGGAAGAGGTCGAAGGATTTCTCTGGGTTCTCTTTTATAATGGCACTAATTCCATTTATGAGGGCTATACCATTATGACCTAATCATCTCCCAAAGGTCCCATCTCCAAATACCACCACAGTGGTGGCTAGATTTCAACACAAATTTTGTGGGGACACAAACATTCAGTCCATAACAGGGATTTTATACATGGGGGCAGGGGACATATGGTAAATCTCAATACCTTTCACTCAATTTTGCTGTGAATCTAAAACTTCTCCAAAAAATAAACTCTATTTTAAAAAGCCTTTACAAAGCTATAGTAACTAGCTTATAATTAGTAAACAGATAAACATAAAAATAATCAAATGCAATAGATTGTATAAATACACCCATATATATTGTTAATTTTTGTCAATGGTGCCAAGGCAATGAGGAAAGCAAAGTCTTTATGAAAGAGTAGTGGAACTGGATAATCCATATATTTTAAAAAATGAGCATTGAACTTTATCTCCCACAATGCACAAAAATTAATCAAAATGGATCACAGACCCAAATGTAAAACCTAGTAATACTATGAGACTTCTTGAAGAAACACAGAAGAAGATTTTTGTGACCCTGGGTTATGCAAAAATTTCTTAGGTCACAAAATCCATAATTCATAAAAAAAAATCTTTGAAAACTTGGACCTGGTTAAAATTAAAAGCTTTTGGTTTTTGAATGAATGACACCATCAAACTAGAAAAGAAGCCATAGTCTTGGAGGAAATATTTACAAAACATTCATCAAACAAGGGCCTTCTATTTAGATCACAATAGATAAAGAACATTTATGTTCAGTAATAAGTCAAACAACCCAATTTTTAAAATGAGCACAAGATTTTTTTTTTTAAAGGATATTTCTCCAGAGAAAATATAGGAATGGTCAAGAAACACATGAAAAAGGACTCTACATCAAGACCCCCGTTACATGCCTAACTAAAAAGACTGGCAAAGGGCAAGCACATAGAGCAACTGGAACTTGCATACCCTGCTGGTGGGAATGTAAAATGGTACAACCACTTTGCCAAATAGCTTGCCAATTTCTTAAAAAGTTAAACATATACCATATGGTCCAGTCATTCCATTCCTAGATGTTTACTGAAGGAAATGAAAACATATGGCCATACACAAAAACTTATACATGAACGTTCATAGCAACTTTATTTTTTTTACATACCATTAGAATGGCTAAAATTTGTTTGTTTATTTATTTATTTTATTGATTATGCATATTCATGGGGTACAAAGCTAATCTTCACCACCTACACCCAGGATGTAATGGTCAGATCAATAGTACCAGCTTGCCTATTACCACAAATTACAATTATTCCCCACGTCCCCCATCCAATTAGTTCCTGATCCCCCACCCCCTTCTCACCTCATGCAATCCTATGTATGCTCTCTTCCATCTGTGAGTCCAGTGCACCACCATGGTCTTTCTTTCATTCCTTCTTTCTCTCTTAGTTCCCATTTATGAGTGAGAATGTGCAGTATTTCTCCTCCTATGCCTGGCTTATTTCAATTAACATAATTTTCTCCAAGCTCATCCATGTTGCTACAAATGGCAGAACTTTATTCTTTTTTTTTTTCATTTTGTCAATATACAATGTAGTTAGTTATTGTGTCCCATCACCGAAACCTCCCTC
>NW_007743119.1:19123-19761 GCF_000696425.1 Galeopterus variegatus | reverse complement strand
TCTCTCTCTCTCTCTGTTTTTTTTTTTTTTTTGTGTGTGTGTGTGTGTGACTGGTAAGGGGATCTGAACCCTTGACCTTGGTGTTATAATACCACACTCTAACCAACTGAGCTATCTGGCAAGTTTTCTCTCTCTATTTTTAATCTATCCCCTTATTTTCCATCTCTTTGTAACTTTATATCACTTTCTATGAGATTTCCTGGACTTCATTTTCCAAATTTCTGTATTTAAATTTTTATATTGCTAATAAAAAGTTTAATTTCCAGGTGCTATTATTTATTCCATGAATATGCACTTTAAGAACAAAAAGATCCAACAATTTTTTCAGGTATTCAGCATCTCTTATCTTTCAGAAGATATAAGGAGTATGAAAAAATTTAAATTTTCTTCTGCTACTTCTATTACTCCATTTTTTCTGGGTTCTGTTTCTATACTTGCTCTTGTTCCTGCCAGTTTTGTTAGAGGCTTTCTTCAAATATTTGGTGATTCTTGCCAATCTATTTTGATATTGGAAACTCTGAGTGCATATATATATGCACAAATATATATATATTTGGGAGACCCTCAGTAATCCCTTACTATAAGTGTTTTCTCTGAGGCTGTTCTAGTTTTTTCTTAGAAGAATTCTGCAGCCTACT
>NW_007743119.1:0-18193 GCF_000696425.1 Galeopterus variegatus | reverse complement strand
ACTATAAGTGTTTTCTCTGAGGCTGTTCTAGTTTTTTCTTAGAAGAATTCTGCAGCCTACTTTTTGGGTGGTTTCCCTTTGGGGACTGTGAGCAGGACAACAAATGAGGCTAGAGTTCCTATCATTGAGTGTGCAGACTTACTTGACACACCATATTCGGTCTACTTTTTCACCTCCAACACCCTTCCTGCCTAAAAACCAAGAGTCCTTCTGGTTTACTAAAGAACAAATCTATAGTCTCTTGGTAAGGAAATAGGTACCTCTGGCTACCTGGGTTTATGGAGGACATCTGTGGGTGTAACAACTATTTCTTTTAATTAAGCTCCTGGGTTCAGCCCTGAGCCTTACTGCCTTTCAAAGTGTCTGGGCCTTTGAGAAATTCTAAAGAGTAAGTTAACTTGCTATTTATTGTTCTCTTCCTTTACATGCACTTAAGTTTAAAGATTTCTGCTATTCTAGATCAATAAATTACCTCTCCTTGATCTAGTTTCCAACTTTTAAAATTTATTGACATCTTGCTTCTGACAAAGTTTTCGCTTGTCCTAAAACTAAGATGAATAAAATACTGTGAATACAATATTTGGACCATGCCTTTATAATTGCAATTTTACAAAAGAGAAGAGGTATTTGTGTACATTTTTTCTTGAATTAATCTCCAATAAAATTAAAAGTCAAAGGCTTTATATTTGGGAAGTTCACCTAGCACAGTGACTTTGGAGCCCAGGCTCTTGGGTTCGGAATATATGGGTTCAAATACTGAAACCATCACTTGCTGGCCTTGGACCTCTTTCAGCGTTAGGTTCCTCATTGTAAAGTGGAGACTACCTATCCCATTTTACAGTCTTCTGGGAGGAGTGGAGGAATTAATGCACGGAACAACACATTTCTAAATAATAGCAAATGCTTTATATTGTCTGTGGAAGCTAAGACAATAGTATCTAGATATGTAAGATCTAACTTAAATCCAAGCTTAATATGTGTCACAAATCTCTCAGACCAGTGCTCCTCAAACAAATCACCAACGGATCTTGTTAGAGTGCAGATTCTGATTCAGTAGATCTGGGCTGAGGCTTGAGATTTTGTATTATTAACAAGCTACCATGTGATGTTGATACTGCTGGTCTGCAGACAATACTTTAAGCAGAAAGGACTTAGACTGACTTATTTTAACATTGCTTCAGCTGAGCTTCTGTCAGGAATCGAATAACAGGTAACTGGAAATCTGAAGGTTCTAGTGAGCACTTGTATTGTACAGGGCCCTGTTGTCAATTAGAATAATATTCATATTGTTTTGACACCAAATGTAGAAGTGGCAAAGACGAAGTTTGGATTACTATGAAGGCTAAAGAGTCACTGCCACCTCCCTGCTCCTCCCAGTAAAGAGATTGTCGTAGGAGTCCCTGCAGTGCAGGTAGGGCTGGAATTGGTACTATGAGAATCATGATGGTTAGGCCTGTGACTTCCTCTACTTTTCTCTTAATCCTCTATAACTACATCTGTTCAGGTACCACAAAGAGAGTATATAAAAATTCATGTTAAGAAACAATACCTTTAAAAACACCTAATAGTTTATGACATCTTTAACTACCCATAATCAACTACCACGTGCTTATTATTGAAAAAATCAATTTGTTTTTAAAAGTTTGCCCTTGAGGTATATTTGTCTTCATATCTAGAGAGCTAGGTTTTTGTTTTAATGGTTCTTTTCAGTCATTAAGAAGGCACAATAGAATGCTTTATCTCTTTTTTCTAATAGAAATGCATATGACTTAAGCTTTCTATTATACTCTCTTTAAGGATATCTCATTCAAAGATTGTGTGCTAATAAGGCCAAGATTGGAGATTTGATCCATGTGTTGGCCAGTTATCCTTGTGTGTTCCATGACTGCAGGTGACAACCCTAACTTCTTTCGGGTTTTTACACGTGTATTCTACTGGTTTCAGAGTTTTTGGAAAATAAGGAAGCAAGGAAAAAACCAGAAGCTGACAGTTTGAAGTTGCTGACAGAGATAGAAATTTAAGATTTAGGCACTGAAATAATGACCTGTTTATAGATAGTAAACAAACTTTGAAGAAGTTCTTTTCCAACTCTAGAAAAAAATTCTCAGCATGAGACCACTCGCAGGATCAGAAGTTCCCATCTTTGAATTGCCCACTCTGTTAGGGAGGCTTGTTTAATTTTGTTTTTTAAGTTTTGGAGGAAGAGGAAATGACAGAGAAGTAACTCAAGGTATATTGTCTCTTTTGTTTTAAAAAAAAGTCATGAAAGACTTTCTGAATTGGGGGATATTTACATTATTGATCTTACACTGTAAAATGTTCCTAGTACTATTATTGCAAGGTGGTAGTTAGTAGAAAAATTAATAAAGTCTAATTGTTGGCCATAAAGAAAGAAAGAAGGTAGGGAGGAAAATAATAATCTTAAGAGAAATAGCAAGACTTCCTAAAGATTGACTGAGGTATTAAATCTTCTAGATCACTGCCAAACAGAAATTCCTCTGATGATGGAGAATGTTCTGTATATACTCTGTCCAAAATGATAGCCACTATCCACATAAGCTTTTCTTTTTAATACTTGAATTGTAACATTTATTTAATTTTCATTAATTCAATTTGAATTTTAAATAGCCATGTAGTGGCTACCATATTGGACAGTGCATTTCTAGAGAAAGTACCACATAAATGGAGGTAGTGCATCATTTTTTAAATAAAAAATATAATTGTACTTTTCAATCTTTGAGATGTTTGAGAAAATATAAATATAACTAGCATTCCAGTTGTGAAAAGTAGAAAGAACAGAAAAGTTATGAAAGGAATATAGTAAAGAATCACTATTTTCCTTGCCTGAGAACTACTTAACATAAAGACGTACTGCTGATTTAATATAACTAAAATACATATATATGAGGGGTTTTCAAAAAGTTCATGGAAGGATTCATACTATCTTTTAATTCCATTTTTTCACAAACATTTTAAAGTGCCCTCATATATTTGCCTGTGTATCTATGTATGTATATATATATATATATATATATATATAAAATGACAAAATTTCACGTGTTCAAGTTAAGCTACATATATAAAGGTGTACTGATAACTTTAATATCATTAAATAATGTGTGTATTTAAAGTATAGATTCAGATACATTATACTTAATAAGAAAGAAAACATATATTAAAGTCAACTCTAGAATATGGGGATATCATAATATTAATGAAAATTAACAAATATTTTCAAATCGTGGTGATCTTATGCACATTTATCACTGTGTATCAATGAAAATGAATTCAGTTATTGGGATAGAGAAAAGGACAGGGAATGACAAAAGGAACGACCCATTGAAACAATACGTGAGCCTCTTGGGAGACAGGATACTGCTTGATTGAAGTGTGAAGTGAGGATGGAAGAAGAAATAAAACAATTCTTGAATTTTATTCTTTTAGGAATTTAAGAATTGACAAATTGATGCCTGCTTTCACTAATGAGAATTTAATTAATTTGTGTTGTAATTCAATGATGAAAATATTAACAATTGATATTGTTATAGAGTAAGGCTAAAAGGATTGAGATGGATTTTTCTTCAAGGAAAATGGCGAATATTGGAGTGAAATGGATGCGGTTCAAATCCCAGCTCGGTTGCCTACTTCCTATGTGATTTGGGGTGAATGACCTAACCTTTCTGAAACCCAGTTTCCTCATCTGTGAATTAGAGAGAAAAAATATATTTACTTGAAAGGTTTTTGGAGATGATGAAGTGAGATAATGAACAATTAGTCATTATTCATTACTTAATATGACTAAGTATAATTACTTAGTCATAATAAGTAAGGAATATGACACTTAGTCAGGCACTTAGTATAATATTTATTACATAAAGTAAACCCTCAAATGGCAGTTAATCCTAAATATTGATGAAAATACTTAAACATTAAAAGAAACAACATTTCAATTTCCATGTGGCCTATTTCAAGAAGGGTGATGAAAATATATCCTATAAAATGCATATGAAAAGGAGATACTATCCAACTACAGGTGAATGGGGGTATGGGAGAAGTCCTGAGGGAAGCAAGAAACTTTAAATTTGAAGTGAGAAGGTTATTTAAGAAGATGTCGAAATTTTATTAGAATTTAAAATATAAGGAAAAAGATAATTGAAATGGAGAAAAAGCTGCTTAAAAAAAGTCAGGTTTTATGGAATAATAATGAAGCCTGAGTTGATGGGGAGTAGAAATAGAGAAAATACTTGGTTATAGAATGCTCAAGTGTTCTTAGGTTTTGTGGATACAAAGACAAAATAAGAATCCATCATGATTGCTGAGGTCTTACAGACAAAAGGGATAAATTCCGTAAGAGATATTTATCTGAAGGCTTTTTCCACATTATAATATCCCAGTCATGAAATAAGTGATTTTTTTAAGTGGCAAGAAATCAGATATCACTAAGATACTTTTATATGCTTGATATCTACTATTTAAAAAGCATTCTCCTAATCTATCTCTGAAGTATCCTCCTAAATCTTTTCCTGTTTGATTTTTAATAGGAAAACTCTACACTTGCAGTCTTTTTTCTTAAATGTGTTTATTTCTTAAGCCTGTGTATTTTTAAAAAATTTTAACATTAAAAAAATTAAAATGACTTTATCAAGGTATAATTGACATACAAAAAGCAGTACATATTTAATGAACACAACTTAAGTTTGGAGATAATTATACAGCCATGCTTATATTTTGGTTTTCATTTATTTAAGTTATCTCGATCAAAGATTTAAAGAAATCTTCTCATTTTTCTTGATTTCTATGCAGCATGTGACACTTGACACTGATGAACATTCTGTTCTTTCTGAGATTCTTCTCAGGATTCTCCTACTTCTACACTGACTATTCACTTTTGATCTCATTCTTTTCTCTTGTTTTGGTCATCTAAATATGTCTTTTGGTTTTTGCTCTCAGATCTCTTTTCTTTACATTTTTCACTATGGCCATCTGATTCTATCCCATGCCTTTAATCTTTATTTCCACTTATATTTCTCCCAAATGTACATCTTTGGGCCTAAGCTGTCTCCAGAACTTTAGTCCTACCTTCCTAATAATGTCCACAGGACTTCTGCAGCTGGGTATCCTGCCAGCAACTCAAACTTAACATTTCTGAAGCTAGCTTATCAATTCCCAGTTTTTGATTATGCCTTCCTTATTTCTAAGATTGCACTATTATTTTCTAAATCAAGCAGACAAGGAACTTCTGCCATCTTTGTTTCTTCCATCTCTTGCTCCTCACATCCAATCAGTTGCCATGTTTTATAACTATTAGGAATTTTGCTATGAAGCAGTCTGTGGAGCAATGTGAATGGCCACTGCACAGGATTACCATAGATTGAACTAAACTTAGCACATAGTGATTAGAAGATCTGTTAGAACCTAGGCATTCCCTGATAGTAGGCCAGTCATGCAAGGGAATGGATAATGGAAAAAAAGCATGGCTAGATTGTTAAAGTAGGAGGTGATGAAAGATGGAGAGAGGAACTGGCCACGGGCCCAGCCAACTGGGGCATTGACATTATCCCCAACCTCTTGACAACTGCCATGTTTGAGCCAGTCTCTCAGACTAAGTTCTCCTCCATATAGCTTCGTTAACCTTCCATGGATGACAACGTCTCTATAAATGTCTTTGACTATCCTAACAGGCTTCAAGTACTATTTAGATATGAATGGGGCAAGAGAAAATCATTTAGTTAAAAATTGCAGGTAAGATTTCTTTAATTTGCTTTTTTCCTCCTGCTTTAAAAGATTTAAGAAATATTATACAAAAGAAGAGATTTGAAGAGCAAACTGGGTCCTGTGAGTGGCCCAGAATGATGTGTGTGTAGTGTTTTGTCACCTCCCTGCTTTTTATAACTAGAGGATGTATTTTGTCAGCTGCTGTCTTAAGCCATGCTTGCTGGCATCTCAAGGTTAAGTTCTGGTCATTTGTTTTTTTGAACTCCCTTCTCTTCTCCAATGGATTGATAACAATATAGTAAAGCCCATTTATACAATATCTTTTTATTAAAAAATAAAGAAAATGGATTTTTGCATCTTGCCTTACTGACAAGTTTGCAAATTGCCAATCTTTGCTCTTTTCTCTCCCTCCCAATTTTTCATGGTGGTAATTAAGGACTGTAAATTTCACTTTATCATTTGTGTTAGGAATAGTGGCATAAATCATAGTAATAGCACCGTTTATTTTAGTAATGCCAGGCTGCCTGCAAATCACTTGTAAATTGGTTCCATGGATGTACCTCTATCAAATTAATCAAAAAACCACCTGCATACATTTCCTGAGCTTATTTCAAAGGCTTAGTAACAGGGAGGAAGAAAGACCATTGCTGACCTTTCCATTTTTATTTATTTGTAAGTTCTGAATGGCTCATGAATATGTTTTCATTTTGAACCCTAGCTAACATCTAGCAGAGCATTTAACGTAATGCTTTAAAAAAAAAAAAAACAGAAAACTACAGGCTGAGATTTGTGTTCCAAATAATAATCATAATGTTTGATTGAACATAAAATTATATACCATTTGAGAATTTGTGAGAAGTAATTCTTTAGTGCTGACAAAAGATTTTCCAAATGAGCATAATAGTTTTCCATATTGGAAAGTTAGGCAACAGTCACTTATGTTTTTTCTTGTACCCAGGAAGGTGATATCAACGTGACATTCTGAATGTGGGGGAAAGGAGATAATCTTTCCTTATATGCTATCCTTATGTGCCTACTTGTGCTCCCTGGAGCAAAAGCAAAGACAAGTCTAGTTCATGTGAGGCTGGTTTCAGTACACTATTTATATAAGATATTGAGCTTTGTTTTGGATATGGTGTGCTTCTTTTGGGGACTTCCTGACATAAAATACTCATGTCCCGCTTATCTCTTACTTATTGGTCCTACCCTACGGAAAGGAAGGAGAATTGAAATTTAGTACTGGCTTACTCTTGGTCTTATTCTGAGTCAAACATTTTTAGGGAAAAAATAAAGGCAGCCTGGCATTACTAAAATATTTATTTTAATTTTTATATATGAAATTGCAAATCTGAAGTAAAATTAAATTCTATGGTTCAGAGAGTAAAAATACAATAATGAATACAATATATAACTTTAAATTTTCATATAGATTTCCCCCTGATTTCTGTTTCTGGTACATAAACTTACTTCTGAGAAATCATTACCTGAATGGGTATTCAGTATTTAAGTGGGTTTTATTCATTGTAGTGTCTTTTAGTTTAGCATAAGGTATAAGAAATAAGTATAGGGGGCTTAACTTTCATAAACAGCCTGCTCTTATGTCTAATTAAGAAGATAATAACATTTTCTTTAAATTCCTAGTAGTTATATCCAGTTTCAGTCTCTGTGTATTCTTCACTGTACTCTCTCTACTATTTAATAGATGATGTGGAAGACCTTACACTTGGGAAGTGTGATAGTCTTTTAAGCAAATCCACTCACTATTTTTCCTCTTTTTCTTCCTTGATGTGCTTGTAAGTAATCGGAAATAACTTACTTTGAAGAATTTCTTTCATTAGTAAAAGAAAAGACAAGAGCAGTAGATTGCCCTGAATCTTGCTATTCTCTAAAGAAATTAGTTAGATATCTAAATATTTTACTTCTATGTAGCAAAACCAGAGAGCCCCATAGTAAGTTTGATGTATTTTGAAATACTGTTGAGTAATTGTTTCAGTAACCATTATATAATTTAGTCCTAAGTATATATGCAATAACTCATGGCAAAAATGCTTTGGAAAGCCATGGACTAAAATGCCAGGATATTAAGTAGAGATATCAAAGAGTGACAATTTTTATTACTGTGGTCTTTTCATGTGTAGATGAAGTTAGTGTTGAAAACATCTGAAAGGACATTCACAGAATAAGCAAATGTTGTTTTATATGGAGATCCATATATAAATAAATATACATCAATTAGTAAATATATATAGATTAAAGTATGTTTTTATTGTCTGGTGTTAAAGTAATCTATTTCACCATGTTAATGTGGGGGTGGATAAGTTAAAATTACTTTATCTACAAGGAACTTTTTTAGCCTATTGAGTCTACTGTATTCAGAAGACTTTAAAATATTTTAGAGTTACTTCTTAAATAAAAAATAAAAGCAATTAAATTAAATGCTGAAAGACATCCCATTTCAACAATAAACCTGTGATTAACTGATAATCAAGTTCTCAAAGATGATGAAATAAATGATCTTTCTTTCTACTCCTTTCACCTCTTTTCTCTTCTAAAATAAATCATTTCCAAACTGTCAACAAGCATGAGAAATTTCTAGCTCAAGATTTTTTCTGTAAGGCCCTAAAAAGAGGGGCTTAGAGTGAAAAGTGCCATAACTACAATAGTAAGTGCATTGTATCAAGAATAAATAAAAATTACAAAGCCTGACAGTGAGGAATGCAGAGAGGAATTCAAGTGACTAAACCTCAAATAAAGGATTATCCTTGTTTGTGAAGAATCTATTCCACTAAGAAATCGATCTAGGAGCCTCTGCGTACAAAAGCAGCTGGGCTGTTTTTGAGCTTTACAGAAACTGCAGCTGAGACCAGTAATCCCGGGCAGGGCTCTGCCAACAGGTCTTCAGGTCCCATCAATGGACATCTGCCTTGGCTGTTTTCTGTGCAGTTATTAGGCTCTGAATCTATTTATTCAGAGAGCAGCTGTCCTAAATCAATGACACCCACACTGTCATTAATATAAATTTAATACTATATTTTTTATAGCTCTATTAACTTTACCATTTGACTTTGTACTTTGTAAAAGGGGAACAATGAAGAAAATTGAGGACTGTGAGTATACTGTTTGTTGAGTGGATGCCAACCACGTTAAAATCCCTTGAAGAGTAGTGGAGGTAACAGAAACAAAGTGACAGATTTAACACTGCTGTCTATTTAAGTGTCAAACAGAGTTAAGTGATTTGCTGAATTCTTAAAATGGTTTAGCACCATAGTACTCTAGTATCTAGCATAATTAACACTGAAAATTGGAGCATGGTTTTGTCTTAATATGTGGAAAAAGTGGTGTGCAATTTGTTATCAAACGAATTGCTACTGAAGGTGGTATGTCAATAGATTAAAATGGATTTGATTAATAAAAACAAAATTAGTTATTGAAATATATTTGTTCATTAATTCTTTCACTTATTCATTTACACACCCTTTATCAAATACTTGTTATGGGTCTGACACTATGTTAGGGCTAGAGGATACAAAGTCAAATAATATGTGGTCTCTGCCTCTTGGAGCTTTCACTCTAATGAACTGTATTCACCTTTTCAAAATGTTTTGTTTAATTAGTTAATATTTATTGGATTTCTTACAAACAAGATTTCTCCAAATTTTTGGAATGTATGTTTTCTTTATATGCATATTAAATTTCTCTGCTTCTTTTTTGTAATGTGAAAACAAAACCAAAACAAAACAGCAAACAACATGAAGTGATGCTACTGCCCTGGAAAGCTACAGAAGAGGGGAACCTTTGCTTTGAAGGGAAGAAGACATTATTTGTGTGTGTTAGGACTTTTCCTTTTCTACTAGGGTGGCTTTTTGACTTAGAAGTTTATGAAGATACATGTGTTATCTGTGAAATCTGTCACAATGTTAATATAAACTAGTACATTTTTAGCTGTAGATATACTATTCTATAAGACAGTATGATACATGGTTAAATGAAAAGCATTTGTTCTCTAATGAGAGACATTACAATCCTTCCCAAGAGAATTGTAAATATTATTGTTTGGAAAAAGAAGATAGGCAGGCCATTAAAATGCATTGAAATCAGCAAAGTGAACTTTCAACTTTTGTGGCATAGGTTCATCTGTGTCTCATAAGTTCCATTCTGGGTGAACACCCTTGCACTGTATATGGGGCTTTTGATATAAAGGGGAGTACATAGACTGATTCATTCATTCAACAAATATTTTGTGACTTCTTACCATGACTAGAGTATTGTTTTTGTAGTTGTGGTTATAAGTGTGAACAAAATGGTCAAAACTCCTGACTTTAAGGAGCTCACATTTCAGGAAAAATCTAGATTAGCAAAAGGTGCAGGTGGGAAAAATTATAGTGATTCTGTCCCACAAAATGAACAATCTGTCTTGAAGAAAAAAAGTATTACAATATGAGACTCAATAACTCATACATTTACTCTTTTTGCAGATACTTAGTGTGCACCTACTATGTGCAAGACACTGTTCTAGCCATTGGATCTTCCCTTAATATTCAGATTCAGGAGAACTTGAGTGAATCCCAGGAATTTGATTTTTATGAGTACCTTGGGTGAATTTACAATCAGACAATTTTTTTTGAAATGACCACTTTAATCAATTCTTTTTAGATATAAATGACCTTGACTGTGTTTGTAATATGAATTACGTGGCAGAAAGTTCACAGGAGGAAGCAACAGTAAGCACACTATGATGATGCCTTCTATTATGCATTGCTAAATGATAGAAAACTATTGTGATCTTAATCAGGCAAATTTATGGTCAAGATGGTGTTTCAGAAGGAACATTGAGGAGCCTCTCTCGTAATCTTGTTAGAGTGAAAATCTAACTTGCTTTGCAAAGAAACTGCAGGAATGCCTCAAGGAGAGCCAAAGCCTTTCTCAAGAAACAATTCTGGTTCTACTCAAATGCTTAAGTAAGAACTTCTTCGAAATTATAGAATTATTCACTATAAGCCTTAAAGAAATTGGCCTGGAAGATTTTTGAGGGCTGAATCTTAATGTAGTTTCTGAGCCATGTTTAATTGTTTTCCAATTTAAAAAATTAAACCATTGTTGCAATTCAGTAGAAAAAACTGGAGAAAGGTTTGAGAGGATAGCAGTGGGCTGATGATGCTGCAGTTTGGAGGAACAAGGAAGCTGTCCTTTGTGATAATAACATAAATGGCACATTGGTTACCTCTTGCAGCCACTAGAGGAAGTCTTTTGCCCCAGCACTCAAAGCAAAATCTAAAGAATTTAGCCACAAAAGATTTACAAGTTGGGAGCTGGAATAAAGCTTGGGGGACAAAGAGCACAGACATAGCTACCTTAATTTATGACTGTGCTTTACGATTTTTCTTAAGACCTGGTCTGCTGCCTAATATAAGTGCAAGGAAGGGCACTTGACAGTCACACTGGGAAGGAAGAAGGATAATATAAAAAATTAAAGATTTTAAATGAACCACAGTTATTATAGAATTCCCCATCTACAGATATTTCAACGATACTTAGTTATTCATTTCTTGGCCTGTTGCTTATTCAGTCATTCAACAAATATTAGGAGTTCTAGATAATGGAGACATGCTGGTAACAATGTAAGCATAACCTCTGACCTTTTCCAATTATATTTTTCTCCAGCAGAAGGGAATAGCACATGATGAATAAAAGGGTTATTCGTGGGATGATTTATTACTATAGTCTGGATAAATTTTTCTGCAGGGCTTTCATCAAATTAAAACTAGCATCCTGTTCTTCTCTTAAAGGAATTTTAAGATGCTTGCCTGAGCTGTCTGCTGATACTCGAGTCTTTTATGTGAATGTAGCTAGAATATAAGCTCCATGAAGAAAAGGACTTCGCTTTTGTTGACCATATGTAATCAGTTCTTTGAAAAGTGCCTGCCACGTGGTAGGTAGATAATGAATATTTGCTGAATGACAACCCAGAGCTTAAAGTCAGGAATTAAGTTTCTTGATACAGAAGCAAGTGGATTGAAGAGAGAAACAATGATGTTTTGTTTAGACCCTAACACCTGTTGGAGCTTGATGGGCTCAGATACTTGTAAAATGATCTTTTTGTGAAAACTGTTTTTGGAAAAATGATATCCTAAGCAAGTGATGCTTGGTTCTTGTGATACTCTTATCTTAGAATGAAGCAAGAAACTGTAGCCGTCATGAAGAACTCTTCTGAATTCCTGTTTTGAAAGGATATCAAGCAAGTTACTCAAGTACTATCCCGACAGCAGGACAGCATATAGTATTCTAATTATTTGACGATGTACCCTTTATTTAAAAAGTTCTCTTTCTTAAAAAATTCTAAGAGGGAAACAGCTATTGGCAGCTCTATGAAGTTACACCAGAGTGAGTTTCAGAGCATCTCTGGGTAAAATTCCTCATATACTTCCTTCTCTACAAACAGAACAGACTGTTAGTAAGAAATGTCTACGATCAGTGGATTGTGTTTATCAGAGACCATAGATTTTAGTTTATGGATCTCTTCATAGAAGTAGTTAATTTTCCTGTGGACAACATTGTTACAGAAGTTCCCCAAACAGTTTTTAAAGTTAAATTGTCCTGATCTCTGAGGGAATGGAACTGGAAGAGCGGAGAAGGTAATTTGGCACTTCATCACCACCGTTTTCCAAATGGGTAATTTTTTGAATGAAATTGTCAATGATTCTTGCTGACTTCAATTAAGATTTGATTCTTCCTTAGGGTTGACAAGATCTGCTTTGGGACCAGGGGAGGAGAGTCTGTAGAGAGATAATCTGAATAAAGAAGGAACTGAATATTCTGTTTGGAACATAGATGGTTTCCAAATCCAATCCCTTTTATGCCTTAAAAGATTATCCTATCCTGTTAAAAGATTGTATTAATAATATTAAAAAGGAGATGAACAGCTTCAAAAAGGTAAAAATTGATATCAGCAAAAAAAATTAATAAAAAATTCAAAACTGATAAAATAGCAAAATGATTTTTTTATGAAAGAGTGAATAAAACCAATATGATAAATATGATCAGCTTCTGAATGTAGGAGAAAGAATAAAATTACTCAAGCAGCTAGGGGCACATTGGTTATTGTCTTCATGAATTAGCTAAGGTTCCTTGAGCTAGGATGGCTGCTTAATGTGTCTCCAGAATCTGGGTTTGCCTGCCAGGGATATTAGCGACTATGGTAAAGTTAAGGCAAATGAGCAAACAAAGCAGTTTCAGTTTCTTTTCCCTAGAGCATTGAGCATGAAGAACCAATACCTGGATCAGCAGTATCACTATGAAATTAGCCATTTGCACAAATTGAATCTGACATTCTATTTCTTTTATACTGCAATTTTTTATAAATCATAAAATTATGAATGGGGCGATTTCTCAATAGCATTATTAATAGATCTTCAACCTAGGAACCATGACTGACAAGCTTGTCTTTCAAAGCATTTACATATTTTTTGTTTAATTTAAATTTGGTTTGATTTGTTTAATATATTATATCTGCTAATTTTAAATTATACTATTTTGATTATTTTCCCCTATGAAAGAAAGAGCTGAGTTTACAATCTAAAGTCAACATTACTTGGAACCAGTGGAATGGGATTGCATATCCTCCTTGGGAATAATTTCCACTTAGTATTGACAAGATGAATTCATATGCAATTCGTGGATGTGGGATTGGAAGAATTTATGAAGCCCTTTATTTAACACCACATAAAGAGACTGAGGACTGAGAAGGCCCTAATTTGTGAGTATGTAGCAATACTTTACATATTTACTTTCAGCTTTTTGCTACAGTGTTGTGAGAGGGAAATAAGAGGTTTAACAATACTTTGGAAGTTTTTTAATATCAAAAAGATCTTCATTGTGTTTCTGGTAATAGGAATAAGTGGCTCTAGTCATAAATTAGTGAAAAAAAATAAAAAAAGCATAGTTTTAAATTGGCACATATAGCATGTTAAACAAATAGAACCAAAGTTTAAATTAAACAAAAAGTATATAAGTGTTTTGAAAGACAAGTTTGTCAGTCACGGTTCCTAGGTTGAAGGTCCATTAATAATGCCATTGAGAAATCATTCCATTCATAATTTTATGATTATAAAAATTTATTCTAGAACATTTTCTGCTTATACTGTACTATGTACCAATATGAGCTGATGGGGAATCAAAAATGCCAAGGAACAATTGCAAACTATTTAAGTATTTTAAAATGTAGAATTAAATATAACAAGTAATCTTTCTTGTATATTTACATTATTTACTCAACCCTCCATAACCCCAACCAAAAATCCAAATGTAAACCATTTAGGGTATGTCTTTTGCAAGTGTTCCCTGTGTATTATATTTTATGAATATTTGATTTTTTTGGTTTGATACCTGCTCATTTCAAATACTGCACATTTCGGGGGAAGATACTTTATGTATTCACTATTTTCTTTACAGTGCCTAAAATTTAAAAAATTTCATAAAAATAGATAAGTATATATTCTCTCTATATATATTTAAATACATATATTTTTTGTATAGCACAGGTGAATTATTTTCAGAACGCCTGAACTATTTTTTATACTTTTATGCTTTACCAACTCTATCATTTGGATGAACTCTCAGCTAATTGGAAAGGAATCTACACAGCAGTCAATTCGAATCAATTTCCTTTAGGTTATTCTGGGCATTCTGTATGGGACTGCATGATTCCTATTTGCTTTTGTGGATAGTAGTAGTAACATTGCAGCTGATCGTGAAAGCTCACATACTTTGATAATCTACAGGTGAAGCTCATCTTATGGGTGCTGTATCAATAAAAGTACTTCAGTGGTACACAGTGCTATTGTGTGAATTGAGTCAGCATGTTTTGTAGTAATCAGGGACTCACAGAAACTATCGACAGGACATGAGGGGATATTTTTATTATAATGTAGTGAACCTTAGATTCGGACCATCTTGACATGACTTAAAATATGAATTCAACAAACAGTATAAACACTTTAGGTGCGATTTAAGTTAAAAATATGTGTATATAGGTATTATGCATATATGTAAATCAAATATGTATCTGTAATCATTAGTTAGTATAGAAAAAATGGTTTCTCAGTGAATATTGTGGCAACGTCTATACACTTACATAAAAAATTATATAAACATATACTAGTGATACATAATGTTCATATAAACTTTTAAAATAATAAAATATGCTAATGCACAATTTCTAAGATAATTAAAGCACATGTAGTATGTTTTTCTTCTAATTTTTCTTTGTACTTAATGAATTAATAAAAACATGCCTGTGTGTTAAATACATAAAATTGATTTTTTAAAAAACGTGACCTGAAGCTATAGTCTTGAGTATTTTAAACCTTTCAGTCTGAAGTGGGTTATGGGAGACAGCTGGGAGCAGCCAGACTCAGAGCTGTGGAAGGAACTTTGCTGCGATCCTTTACCTTCTGACAACATGGGTTATAACTCACAAGGCAAGCACTTAACAAACAGAACTCCATGTACCACCACCTTTTGGCCTCAGTTGGATGGCTGAAATAAAATCTTTGTCTGCTACCATTGTAAATGATCCAACAACATATCAAAAATAAATCATTTAATTGAACATGCCTTTTACTCTTTATGTTTTACTACGTAATGATTCTTTTAATAAATGATAAATAGAAAATAATTGTTAGAGTGCTTCTTTCCCATCAACTCATTCTTCCTGGCAAATTTTCTGTTCTCTGAAATAGTTCCTTTGAAAAACAGGAAAGAGCATGTGATGTTTCTGTTAAAATGCCAGTGATATATTGTATAGTGCTGAGACCTGATCTAGAAAAATGAGCTGCTGCACATTTTGCCTTATGGACATTTCAGTGATATGCAAACACACTGAGATGAGTGAATACCATAGCTTCCACTCAATGATACACGTTAATATATTATCTAATTTCAAAATGTGACAACTTTCTTGGTAGGGATGGCATGCAAGTCGTCTGTCGGAATAATGCTGACTTAGCCTGAACAATGTTGGTGTAGGGGACTGGAATTAGTCCATCAGGCATGCTCAGGTTGGGCACTCATAACATTCAGGAATGCCTTGTGTTAGAGGTGTGACTTTCTCCAGCTACTAACACTTTAACTGACTCTCTGAGGAGCCACATTATGCCTGATGGAAACAATAGTGAATTTTGAGGCGATCAGTTTAAAGTAGAGTATTTTTTTTATATTGGCCTTTGAATTGGGGTGGCCAGAAAGAGAACAGGATAATAGCACCAAGCAATAACCACACATAACTGTGGGACAAAGATTCTTATGCTGCCCTGGCAGAGAAGTAGAATCTGATCCTGCCTGAGCCATTTGCTGTCCTCTTGTCTGCCTCTCTGAAAATGATTTAGGTTATTAGTAAACTGAATCCTTACTTAGTTAAAACTTGTTTAAATAACATGGTGCAGTTCTAATCTTGTACAGCATGATAATCAGTTCTGGAGAATCCTAAAAGAACTATTCTTTACAAAACAAATAAGCAATAACAACAGCAAACAAACAAACAAAAATGAGAAAACAAACAAAAAACTCCAGAGAATTTATTGAATAACACCTTCACTTGGAAACTTATATGAAGTACTCAAATCCTGAAGGAATGAATAAAAAAATGAACTCCATTATTTCTGAGCACTTATGGTAAGCCAGTTCTTCTATAAATCTTAGGACCTTCTAACACTTCAGGTTTAAATTTGATAACATACTATAGTTTAAATATATGGTGCAGTAAAATGTAAATGTGAAATCACCCCTTCCAGACCACCAGCCTTCCTAGCTGGAGTGAAAATAGCATATTCTTATGTCCTGATTCATCAAAGTCTGATTTTCAGGTGTTTTGAAGATTGAATCTGTCTGGCTAGAGGCCATCAATTTCATACTAAGGTTTCTCTGTAGGGTTGCCTTGTTATATACTTCTATAAATCGGAGTTTGGGAACTTTAAATGAAAGAGCGTGCAAAGTTTTCTTTGCTGAGTGTTATTAACTGAGGGACTCTGGATTAATTTAGCATCCAGGTCTGTTCTTTCAGCCATAAGCCACGCTGTCAGGGAAACTTAATTACACTTTAAGTGGGATGCAAATGAGTTGTGACACTACATCATTTCACATGAAAGGTTCATTACTTACATTAACTTGCACAATGCTCACTCCTAAGCCTATACCTCATTACAATATTCCTGGGATTATTTTTTTTTTTAACATTGGTAAATGCAAGTAGTGTTTTAACTTTTTATAACCTGTTTCTTTCTGAGACTACAAATGTTCACTTTATTAAATGATTATGAATTGAACTATTGGATACCGGAATGTATTTAGTGTAGCAGGAAAAAAATGTTCTACCATGTGTCTGCTTCATAGCACATTCTCAGTACCGGATTATTCTTTTTTTAAATTGAAAGTTGACAGTTTATAGTTGTATAAATTTATGGGATACAAAGTGATATTATAATTTATAAATACAATGTGGAATAATTAAATCAAGCTAGTTAACATATCCATCACCTCAAACACTTAACATTTTTTTGTGGTGAGAACATTTGAATTTACTCTCAGCAATTTTGAAATGTGTAATACCCTATTATTAACTATATTCAATATGCTATGTAATAGAGTTAAAAAAATAAAAACCTATTCTTCCTGTTTAACTGAAATTTTGTACTTTTTGACCATCAGTTCTCCATTCCTCTCAGCTCCCAGCCTCTGTAACCACCATTCTACTCTCTGTTTCTACGAGTTTAATTGTTTTAGATTCCACATATAACTGAGAACATGCAGTAATAGTCTTTGTGTGCCTGGCTTATCTCACTTAACATAATATTCTCCAATTCTTTCTGAGTTGTCTCAAATGACAGAATTGCCTTCTTTTCAAAAGGCTAGATAGCATTTATTATTGTGTATATATACCACATTTTCTTTATCCATTCATCTATTGATGGACACTTAGGTTTATTCCATTACTTATCTATTGTGAATAGTGCTGCAATGAATATGGAAATGCAGATATCTTTTCAAAGAACTGATTTCCAATGTTTTGGGTAAATACCCAGAAGTGGAATTACTGGATCTTATAGTAATTCTATTTTTAGTTTTTTGAGGTACATCCATACAGTTTTCCATAATGGCTGTACTAATCTGCATTCCCACCAGTAGTACACAAGGATTCCTTTTCCTCCACAACCTCGCCAACACTCACTATCATTCGCCTTTTTGATAATAACCATTCTGACAGGTGTGAGATGATATCTAATTGTAGTTGTAATTTACGTTTCCCTAATGATTAGTGATGTTGAGCATTTTCTCATATATCTGTTGTCCATTTATATATCCTTTGAGAATTGTCTTTCAGGTCCCTTTACCATTTTTTAAAAAAATTTATTTTATTTTGTCAATACACAATGTGGTTGATTATTGTGGCCCATCACTGAAACCTCCCTCCCTCCCTCCTCTCCCC